>NC_091060.1:174965475-175270248 GCF_000393655.2 Nicotiana sylvestris | reverse complement strand
AACGAAACTACTAGAACTCTCGAAATTTCATTCCGACCCCTATATCAAAATCTCACCTATCGACCGAAAAGCGCCGAAATCTTAATTTCGCCAATCCAAGCCTAAACCTTCCAAGGACTTCCAAAATGCATTCCGATCATGCTCCTAAGTCCCAAATCACCTAACGAAGCTAACAAAATCATAAAAATTCCGATCCGAGATCATATACAAACAAGTCAACTCTTGGTCAAACCTTTCAAATTTAAGGCTTCAAACTGAGAACTGTTCTACCAAATTCATTTTGGTTACCTTGAAAACCAAAACCAACGATTTTCATAAGGCATAATATATACACGGGGCCAATGATTTACTAATACTTCCATATACTGCCAATGATAAATGAAACATGCAATAAACCATAACCATTTCTCAGATCAATCATTCATAAGGTCACTTCTCCTTTGGCAAGGACCATAGCAAATTTCTGAGTCGAACCTCGATATTTATCCTCCCAACATACTGAAATCGAATCTATTTGTATTCATTAATGTTCCCGACAATCTCCTCTAATCCAACACACCACTCCGGTGACATGACACAACAATATAGGCCTAAGCCACAACTCGCATAATACGCGCACCAATAAGCAACGGTCCGAACATACTTAAATGAAAGAGTTGTACCTCAAGATCACCAGTACCACCACAACACAAGGCTGAGAACCCATTTCGCATCTTAGAAATAGAACACACGAATCTAACGCGCCAGGTCATTTTCCTACATAGCTTCGCTGCAACACGCGATCCAATCCAAACATTGCTCCGCATAAAACACATCAAGTTACTATGCTCAAAATCGACAACCACGCTCAATTGATGTCTGGAACCAAAGTAAACCATTACACCACGGTGAAACAAATGACATACACCACACAAACTCCATAGGACATAACTGATACGCCATTCACCGAGCAACTCCCAATTACTCTTAGTGCTTGACTTCCATTATGAAACTCCGATAGAACCGCACCATAGGTGCCTATAACCAACAGACCGTATCGTTTCACAACACAGAAAGGTAACACATAGATCCCCCTAATTGCTAATATCTCAAAACAACCGAAGCAACACATCTTTCATCAACAACAACTCGAAGTCAACAAAGCCGTCTCGATGCCGAACACATATCCCATATAGGTCTACCAATGGACCATACATCAACTCCAGTTACACACAACAGATAAATAATCCTTCGAAGGTCCACAATGACAAAATCATAGCATATACTAATATCTGACTAACTTACCCACATTTTGCCATCCACAACCACAAGCTAACATGTATATGAGAACTCCTAGTCTCCAAGTCCATAAAATACATTAATTACCATATCTGATCCCAATTCCACCACTCTCATATATAACACACCTCTAGTACACAATCACCCCATGGGAGATACTCTAAGATTCTTTGGTGCTGCCAAGCAAACCCTAATATCAGCAGTAAACCTGACGAGGAGTGCTGCAATACTACCGAAGTACCATCAACTCAATCATATTGACTCTTTTTGGAACATATACCCTCGTCAAATCACCTCAATTAGCATTACCATTTCCTTAATCACCTGATGATCCCTTCTCAAATCATCTTAAGTTCATTTCTCTAATTATCTGAAACTGCCCGCACTGCTTAAGAATTTATGACCTTCCATTCAAATCTGAACCGTGACCTTACACATGCAAATTTTAGTCTTACCCAACATACCGTATAAACCGTATCACTCTAGGATAACCGCGAGAAATTCATATCCCTTCCGAGCCACAAACATCTACGTACTCAACCAGTCAAGAACTTTCCATTGGTCCCATCTAGAAGAAAATCACTATACATCCCCTGCTACGCATGCCCATAGAAAATATACATCTCCAAACCGTGGTAAAAACCATCAAGAACTCTCCGAGTTCCCTTTGCACAAATCAGACAGGTCAGGACTGAATGCTTCTAACTCAACCAAGCTAAGCAAGCCATCAAAACCTAAGAGCATCGCCGCAAAATACCTGAAAGAACTTATTACCTCGAACACACACCAAGAACTAATCATACCCTTACCATACCGATTCGATCTACTCTCAAGCTACCCCATCTATCTAAATTTCCTTTTGATTCATCTTCAACTTGATATTCTCTCTTAAATATTCCCAAAAGCACTACATTCGAAATACTTGCTCTGAAGAACTTCCTGCGGATCTAAATTTGTTACCTCCTAATATTAATACATAGAATCCCACAATTAATATAGAAAACACCACAAGTCTTGACGTCTTCCAAGGAAAACTCAGTTTCTATCCATAAGTACAACTTGAAACCCTCCAATTATTGCATGTAAAATTTTGAACACAATAGGACCATTCTCTAGAGGCATCCACTATACTCAAACCGCAGTTAGATTGATTAAATGAATCGAACAACCTGTGCTTCATTTGCACCCCTACACTGCAGAATGTGACCTCATTCCAATATAACCAAGAAACGTCCTGCCCTATGCGCCATTCCTTACCAACCACAACTCAAGTCATTCCCTGATTTTCGTACACCCATAAGGCATAACATAACCTTTATTAAAATTTCCTTTACTCGAGCCATAACTGATTCACAAATACACCTCAAACTGGAACCATTAAAGCACATAACCGTGCAATCAACTATTCAATAGCAGACTCCCCCACTTGGCTCAAAGCCATAGATCAAAACACGCACCATAACTTATAACGTGTATACTTTATTGCTTCCATAATACCATAGTGAGATTAGACTCAGTCCTTCATATGTTCTTGAAACACCGACCATAGGGTACTTTAACTCTATGCAAATCTCGCATTCACTCTCGTAACAGTTAAGCCCACTCTATTAAGTGACCCAAATTTAAATTTCAACACATATGTTTCACTTGTGAATGAGATCTTCTAACAAACAACATAAGGATCACATAATCTCAGAACACCGCAGGAGACAACCAGCCTACTTCGCCTCAATATAACATTTCTGTATACCTTCCACCATCATACACATTACACAGTCACTTAATCTTCCTGAGTCTGAACTCATACCGCAACATGAAATTTACTTCACTCCAACTAGGAGACATGAAAAGATTCTTCACGCGCCCATAACTCGGGGCTACACATCCAACCACAATGGAAATCAAACACTTAATAGTTCATCTATCATCCAGCAGACCTTCCTCATCACTTCCAAGTCATATAAATACCTCTCGCAGTACCAACATACTCATCACATAGTTGTCAGCCATCACTTCCACTAATAGGGACAATAACGCACATATAAGTTCAAAACACTTGCTCACATAATCAACACCTCGGTGCTCAAGCCATAGGCAAATATCCAGCCTCAAGTCCTCTAGATTGGCCCAACATCAGACTCACAGAGATCATATCTCACCCCTTGATTAGGGAATCACAAGCCATCAAGGTATCTGATACTGAGCGCTCATACGCACATACGAACACGTGGAAGGAATTTCAAGAGTTACTTTTCAAGCTGAATCAAGGACGCACGATAAGAATTCAAGAATGCAAAGTTTTCCTAAAGGTTCTGCAACCTCTCGAAGATAAATACAACCGTCTTTGTATCGATCCGCGAGACTCTACTAAACCTATTCATGACTTGTGAGACCTATGTAACCTAGGCTCTGATAGCAACTTGTCACGATCCCAAATCGGCCCGGTCGTGATGACGCCTCTCGTGAAGACAAGGCCAGCCGACACGACACTCACATTAACCCCTTAAGCCTTAAGAGTCATTTTTAAGCCTTTAATTAAACAATGTTTCACAATAAAATCCTGAAATAACAGTGCGGAATAAAATACCAGCCCGACATCGGGGTGTCACTAGTCATGAGAAACTATCAAGGTCTGAATACAACAAAAGTCTAAAAATGTACTAAACACAGTAACACTAATGAAGGGAAGGAAGCGGTGCTGCGAACGTCATGTAGCCACCTTGCTAACTCTGATGACTCCGCGCCTAAGTAATCAACACCCGCTACTGGGTTCTGATATACCTGAATCTGCACACGAGATGCAGGGAGTAATGTGAGTACTCCAACCCAGTAAGTAATAAGAGTAAATAAAGGCTGAGCAGTAGGAAACAATGAATCCACATTCACGTTAGGCTCAATAAACATAACAGGCTTTCAAATCATGATACGAGTCAATCTTCCCTTTTTAAAATCCAGCTTTTAATAAAATCATTTTGAAATACTTTCCAGCATTTTTAGTAGGGGTTCAATACCCGTTAAAATAATAATAGAGATTAAAACCATAATCGGCCCCCTTGGGCAAAGCATAGTTCCTAAAATAATCCCTCGGGCAAAACAATAGTCATACACACTTCTTAACTTGAAAATCTCAGTGGAAATAACCAATGCCAAATCAGGGATTAATTTTTGAGCACCTCATAAACCCCAGTTTAAATAAAAGTTGTTTTAAAACATTTGTTCAATATTTTGACAGAGTCTTAAAATAAAAATGAGCGAAAAAAATCACTAAATCAATATATTCGATAGAAACTCACTTTAAAGAGGAGTGAAATCAATGAGTTCATAAACAGGCCTCTCAGGCAAAGCATCATTTATATGCATGTATATATATCTATCGCCCCTCGGGATAGCCTCTCTGTCCCTCGTGACTCAACTCTTACCAATCAATACTCACACTTAATATTAACACTCAATAGGTATCATATAATAACCGCTGCGGCGTGTAGCCCGATCCATATATTTCGTCAACGGCGCTCACTGGGGGTGTGCAGACTCCAGGAGGGGCCCCTTATGGCCTAAGCGCAATATCAAGCCATCTCGTGGCATCAAATCTAGGCCCTCGGCCTTATATCAATGTCAGTATAACACTACTACGGCGCACAGCCTGACCCATATAAGTATTGCTGCGGTGTGCAACCCGATCTGTATCCATATATATGTATATATATTGCTACGACGTGCAGCCCGATCCATAGATATATAATCCTCACAACTAGGCCCTCGACCTCTCTCAGTCATTTACCTCACCATCAGACTCTTGGTATATCTCAGTCATCAATCTTACAATCAGACCCTCGGTCTATCTTAGTAAAACAGGGAACTCAGCCCAAGACAGTTTCCACATTTTTAGGAATGTAGTGATAAAGCCAGATTTGAGCAATAAGCAGGTAAAACATGACTGAGGATGTGCTTTCAAACAAATAGAGTGAGGAAAAATAGTAAAATGCCCCTAAGGGTCTCAACAAGTCGGCACAAGGCCCCAAACATGGCATAGAGCCCAAAATAGTTATAATAACATCAAACAATTAACTATCAACTGCACATTTAATTTAATTATTCGGGATGGACTAAGTCACAACTCCCAATGGTGCTCTACCCCACGCTCGTCATTTAGCATGTAAGTCACCTCAAAGTAATACAACGATGTGTAATCCGGGGTTTCAAACCCTCAGGACAGTATTTACAATCATTACTTACCTCGAACCTCCGAAATTTCTAGCTCGCGTTGCCTTTACCCCTCAAATTGGCCTCCACGCGCGTCGAATCTATCCAAAATCAGAACGAATAAATCACAATATGCTAAGGGAGCAAAGCCCTAGCGAAAACAATCAACAAAGGGCACGATTCTCGAAATTACTAAAACCCGAGTCCCGAACCCACGTCTTAGAATCGGGTAAAATTTACATTTTCAGAATCCTCATACCCTCACGAGTCTAACCATACAAAATTATCCAATTTCGATACCATTTGGTCCTTCAAATCATCATTTTACATTTTTGAAAGGTTTCACAATTTTCTTCCCAAATTCCATCCCAAATCATGAATTAAATGATGAATTCAATGATAGATTCATGTACTCTAGCCAAATCTGAGTTAAAATCACTTACCCCGATGAATTTCTTGAAAAACCTTCGAAAAATCACCAAAATCCGAAACAACCCAAAACCTCGTTTTTATAGAGTACCCCTCAGATTTCAGCCTCTGCGGGCCGCACCAAATCGACCGCGGTCAGCGCAAAAACAACCGCGGCCGCACAAGCCTTCCTCTACAGTGATAGGCTTTAGTATTTTGGACATAATTTTTGCTACATATGTCCAAATTATGATAGCTTCACCTTTCAGGAAACTAGACATGAAGATCTACAACTTTCATTTTTGAATCATCTCAAATTCCTTTTGGATCAAAAGATATGAGCTTCCGAAGTTGTACCGACTATCTGAAAATCTTCAAGACCACAGCTGCGGTCACTTTTACGCGCCCAACACTAAGCCAACACGCCGAGAGCTAATTCTACCGCGGCCAGCGCTAAAGATTCTGCCCCCATCCATTTTCTAAGTTCCGAAATGTCCGTACTCGCTCAAAACTCACCCGAAACACACCCTGAGCCATCAGACCTCAACCCAAACATGCCAACACCTCCCATAACATCATTAACACCTAGTCGAGTTTTCGTATCACTCCGAACAACATCAAAACACAAAATCAACTTCGGATTCAAGCCTAAGAACTCCAAGAGCTCTTAAATTATGCTTTCGATCAAAAAGTCTATCAAATCTCGTCCGAATGAGCTGAAATTCTGCACGCACATCCCAAATTACACAATGAAAATACTGGAACTCTCGGAATTCTATTCTGACCCCTATATCAAAATCTCACCTATCGACCGGAAAGCGCTGAAATCTCAATTTCGCCAATCCAAGCCTAAACCTTCTACGGACTTTCAAAATGCATTCTGATCACACTCCTAAGTCCCAAATCATCTAACGGAGCTAACCAAATCATAAAAATTCCGATCCAAGATCATATACAAACTAGTCAACTCTTGGTCAAACCTTTCAAATTTAAGGCATCAAACTGAGAACTGTTCTTCCAAATTCATTTCGATTACCCTAAAATCCAAAACCAATGATTTACATAAGGCATAATATATACACGGGGCAAGTCATGCCCGAAGACTGGCGATCAAAGTGCAAAAGTTCAAAACGACCAGTCAAGTCGTTACATCTTCCTCCACTTAAACATACGTTCGTCCTCAAACGTGCCCGGAGTTGTTCTAAAAGCAAACCAATTGCTGAATAACCTCACCTTTGCATATACCCTGGGATGATCCCATGTCACCCTATCTCATATAGGTCCGATAACATATGCAACTAAAATTTCACAATCTATTCTAACCCATAAGCCTTAGAACCATATTTCTACTTCTGAAATCATTCACAAGATCAGAATCTCACATCTATACTATGAATAACTCCAAACAAGTCGTAACAAACCATATCTGCTATCTCAGGTGCAATCACATGATATACCACATAACTCAAACACCACCAGCGATAACTTCTAATCACAACAGCTGTACATAACAACCGAATACCGATAGGAAACCTCTTATCAACTAAAGTGTCATTCTAACACTTCCATATACTGCCAATGATAAATGAAACACGCAATAAACCATAACTATTTCTCAGATCAATTATTCATAAGGCCACTTCTCCTTTGGCAAGGACCATAGCAAATTTGTGAGCCGAACTTCGATATTTATCCTCCCGACATACTGAAATCGAATCTATTTGTATTCATTAATGTTCCCGACGATCTCCTCTAATCCAACACATCACTTCGGTGACATGACACAACAATATAGGCCTAAGCCACAACTTGCATAATACGCGCACCAATAAGCAACGGTCCGAACATACTCAAATGAAAGAGTTGTACCTCAAGATCACCAGTACCACCACAACACAAGGCTGAGAACCCGTTTCGCATCTTAGAAATAGAACACACAAATTTAACCCACCAGGTCATTTTCCTACATAGCTTCGCTGCAACGCGCGATCCTATCCAAACACTGCTCCGCATAAAACACCTCAAGTTACTATGCTCAAAATCGACAACTACGCTTAATTGATGTCTGGAACCAAAGCAAATCATTACACCCATGGTGAAACAAATGACATACACCACACAAACTCGATAGGACATAAACGATACGCCATTCACCGAGCAACTCCCAATTACTCTTCGCGGTCGACTTTCATTATGAAACTCCGATAGAACCGCACCATAGGTGCTTTTAACCAACAGATCGTATCGTTTCACAACACAGAAAGGTAACGCATAGATCCCCCTAATTGCTAATAGCTCAAAACAGCCAAAGCAACACATCCTTCGTCAACAACAACTTGAAGTAAACAAAGCCGTCTCGATGTCGGACACATATCCCATATAGGTCTATCAATGGACCATACATCAACTCCAGTTACACATAACAGATAAATAATCCTTCGAAGGTCCACATTGACTGAATCATAGCACATACTAATATCTGACTAACTTACCCACTTTTTGCCATCCACAACCACAAGCTAACCTGTGTATGAGAACTCCTAGTCTCCAAGTCTATAAAACACATGAATTACCATATCTAATCCCAATTACACCACTCTCATATATAACTCACCTCTAGTACCTAATCACCCCACGGGAGATACTCTAAGATTCTTCGGTGCTGCCAAGCAAACCTAAATATCAGCAGTTAACCTGACGAGAAGTGCTGCAATACTACCGAAGTACCATCAACTCAATCACATTGACTCTTTCTGGAACATATACCCTCATCAAATCACCTTAAATAGCATTACCATTTCCTTAATCTTCTGGAGATCCCTTCTCAAATCATCTGATGTTCATTTCTCTAATTATCTGAAACTGCCCGCGCTGCCTAAGAATTTATGACCTTCCATTCAAATCTGAATCGTGACCTTACACATGCAAATTTCAGTCTTACCCAACATACCGTATAAACCATACCACTCTAGGATAACCGCGAGAAATTCATATCCCTTCCGAGCCACCAACATCTACGTACTCAACCAGTCAAGAACTTTCCATTGGTCCCATCTAGAAGAAAATCACTATACATCCCATGCTACGCATGCCCATAGAAAATATATATCTCCAAACCATGGTAAAAACCATCAAGAACTCTCCGAGTTCCCTTTGCACAAATCAGACAGGTTAGGACTGAATCCTTCTAACTCAACCAAGCTAAGCAAGCCATCAAAACCTAAGAGCATCGCCGCAAAATACCTGAAAGAACTTATTACCTCGAACACACAATAGGAACTAATCATATCCTTACCATACCGATTCGATCTACTATCAAGCTACCCCATCTATCTAAATTTCCTTATGATTCATCTTCAACTTGATATTCTCTCTTAAATATTCCCAAAAGCACTACATTCGAAATACTTTGCTCTGAAGAACTTCCTGCATATATAAATCCGTTACCTCCTAATATTAATACATAGAATCCCACAATTAATATGGAAAACACCACAAGTCTTGACATCTTCCAAGGAAAACTCAGTTTCTATCCATAAGTACAACTTGAAAGCCTCCAATTATTGCATGTAAAATTTTGAACACAATAGGACCATTCTCTAGAGGCATCCACTCTACTCAAACCGCAGTTAGATTGATTAAACGGACCGAACAACCTGTGCTTTATTTGCACCCCGACACTGCAGAATGTGACCTCATTCCAATATAACCAAGCAATTTCCTGCCCTATGCGCCGAGCATTCCTTACCAACCACAACTCAAGTCATTCCCCAATTTTCGTACACCCATAAGGCATAACATAACCTTTATTGAAATTTCCTTTACTCGAGCCATAACTGATTCACAAATATGCCTCAAACTGGAACCATTAGAGCACATAACCATGCAATCAAACATTCAATAGCGGACTCCCCCACTTGGCTCAAAGCCATAGATCAAAACACGCACCATAACTTATAACACGTATACTTTATTGCTTCCATAATACCCTCGGCCTTATATCAATGTCAGTATAACACTGTTGCGGCGCGCAGCTCGACCCATATAAGCATTGTTATGGCGTGCAGCCCGATCCGTATCTATATATATGTATATATATTGTTGCGGCGTGCAACCCAATCCATAGATATATAATCCTCACAACTAGGCCCTCGACCTCTCTCAGTCATTTACCTCACCATCATACTCTCGATATATCTCAGTCATCATTCTTACAATCAGACACTCGGTCTATCTCAGTAAAACAGGGAACTCAGCCCAAGACGGTTTCCACATTTTTAAGAATGTAGTGATAAAGCCAGATTTGAGCAATAAGCAGGTAAAACATGACTGAGGATGTGCTTTCAAACAAATAGAGTGAGGAAAAATAGTAAAATACCCCTAAGGGTCTCAACAAGTCGGCACAAGGCCCCAAACATGGCATACAACCCAAAACAGTTATAATAACATCAAACAATTAACTATCAAATGCGCATTGAATTTAATCATTCGAAATGGACTAAGTCACAACTCCCAGCGGTGCTCTACCCCACGCTCGTCATTTAGCGTGTAGGTCACCTCAAAGTAATACAACGATGTGTAATCCGGGGTTTCAAACCCTCAGGACAGTATTTACAATCATTACTTACCTCGAACCTGCGAAATTTCTAGCTCGCGATGCCTTTACCCCACAAATTGGCCTCCACGCACGTCGAATCTATCCAAAATCAGAACGAATACATCACAATATGCTAAGGAAGCAAAGCCCTAGCGAAAACAATCAACAAAGGGCACGATTCCCGAAATTACCAAAATACGAGCCCCGGTCCCACATCTCGGAATCGGGTAAATTTTATATTTTCAGAATCCTCATACCCTCATGAGTCTAAATATACAAAAATTATCCAATTCCGATACTATTTGGTCCTTCAAATCATCATTTTACATTTTTGAAAGGTTTTACAATTTTCTTCCCAAATTCCATCCCAAATCACGAATTCAATGATAGATTCATGTACTCTAGCCAAATCTGAGTTAAAATCACTTACCCCAATGAATTTCTTGAAAAACCTTCGAAAAATCGCCAAAATCCGAGTTCTCTAGGTCAAAATATTAAATAAAACCCAAAACCTCGTATTTATAGAGTACCCCTCAGATTTTAGCCTCCGCGGGCCACACCAAATCGACCACGGTCCGCGCAAGCCAGTGCGGTCCGCGCAAAAACAACCGCGGCCGCACAGGCCTTCCTCTGCAGTGATAGGATTTAGTATTTTGTCCATAACCTTTGCTACAGATGTCCAAATTGCGATATCTTTACTTTTCTAGAAACTAGACACGAAGGGCTACAACTTTCGTGTTTGAATCATCTCACATTTCCTTGTGGATCAAAAGATATGAGCTTCCGAAGTTGCACCGACTATCTGCAGATCTTCATGACCGCGGCCGTGGTCACTTTTACGTGCCCATCACTAAGCCAGCGCGCCTAACGCTAATTCTACCGCGGCTAGCTCTAAACATTCTTCCCCCATCCATTTTCTAAGTTCCGAAATATCCATACTCGCTCAAACTCACCCGAAACACACCCGGAGCCATCAAACCTCAACCCAAACATGCCAACATCTCCCATAACATCATTAACACCTAGTCGAGTTTTCGAATCACTCCGAACAACATTAAAACACAAAATCAACCTCGGATTCAAGCCTAAGAACTCCAAGAACTCTTAAATTATGCTTTCGATCAAAAAGTCTATCAAATCTCGTCCGAATGACCTGAAATTTTGCACGCACATCCCAAATGACACAACGAAACTATTGGAACTCTCAGAATTCTATTCCGACCCCTATATCAAAATCTTACCTATCGACCGGAAAGCGTCAAAATCTCAATTTCGTCAATCCAAGCCTAAACCTTCCACGGACTTCCAAAATACATTCCGATCACGCTTCTAAGTCCCAAATCACCTAACGGAACTAACCAAATCATAAAAATTCCGATCCGAAATCATATACAAACAAGTCAACTTTTGGTCAAACCTTTCAAATTTAAGGCTTCAAACTGAGAACTGTTCTTCCAAATTCATTCTGATTACCCTGAAACCCAAAACCAACGATTTACATAAGGCATAATATATACACGGGGCAAGTCATGCCCAAAGACTGGCGATCAAAGTGCAAAAGTTCAAAACGACCGGTCGGGTCGTTACACAACAATTCCTCCGTGAGAATTAAAACTGAGGAAAGCAAGATTATAGACTTGAAATAATAATTTTACCAAAAATTACTTTCACTCTATTATTCTATTCATCAGTTATTATATATTAATTTTGCTCCGTGAGAATTACAAAATTAATATAAGAATAAATTAGATATAAAATATGTAGATGTGATAATAATGATTAAAAAATCATCATTCCAGCACAGTATGAAATGTAAATAGAGTTTCAGGCCAAGAATGTATTGAACTGAGATAGTATTATAATTTATCAAGCTTCATCAACTATCCCAACAAAAAGAAATTATTCCATTATGAAGTAAGAAAGCTAAAAAATACTTTTAAAAGACTAAGAATATTTTTACTACAAAGAGATATATTAGTGGAAGAGACCAAGATTACTCTTCTCTTTCTCTTTAGAAACTTAGAAAAAACTAGATAGGAAATTGGATACAAAGAGGGATGTTCTTTCTTCTACAAACATATGCCTATTTATAGAAAAATTTCTACAAGACCTTGGTGAGAATTTGCAAGATAATATCAATATATCATATGGCCTTGATGAGAAATTGACATGGCAATTTGTCATGAAATTTTGGTGAGAATTTGCCATAACTTTTATATCTCTTGACTTTGTGTAGTCTTAGATGAAATTGTCACGGATGTATCCTTCTTCCTTGAACTGCAGGTTATTTCTTTTTCTCTTTTTCCATGTATTCTTTTTTCTGCAAGAATTGTTAGAAAAGTGCGAGAATAGGATATAAATTGGTCATGTTTTATATCTAAAATATTATATTTTTTATTAAAATATAAGAATAATTTATATCCATCATGTATTTCGCCTAAAATTTATGAACTTTCAAGATCTTGTTATTTATCATAGTTTGATTGTATAAAGAATTAAGAACTCAATGTCTACCTGTTGAGATAAATGGAGCACATGTGAAGAGGCCCAATAGTTGATAAGTAGTTCTGGGCCCAATATGTACAGCTGGCCCATTTCATTTTTACTGATATTTTGTATTAGTATATTAGGTTCTCTTTGTATTAGTATAGGCAATTTTTTCAATCGTATAGAACATTCTACACATTGATGAAATAAGAACACTTTTCTTCTTCTTCTCTCATGTCACCCGATTCAGGGTTTTCTTTCATTTCATTTCCTTTTCAATCTTTGCAAACAATCAGTCTAACATGGTATCAGATCGGTATTATTGGAACGATCTTGACCTCAGCTATCGTCTGATCCTAGCCTTGAACGAAGTTTTGGAGATTTCCTCGGTGCGGTGATACTTCGGCAGTGAAAGAAAAAAAATTAGGTTTTTTTGCTTTCAGAATTTCAGACTTGATCTTCGATACTCTCTATCTTCTCAATTTTGAAGATGATTGGTAAATTTTCTCATTTTCTAGATTGCATGTTCGATTTGAGCTGATTTCTAGGGTTCATTTTAAGTACTAGAATCAATATCAGTCTGGGTTACATCTACTGTATATTCACAACTCTACGGACTTTTTTGTTGAAATTTCGCTGTTGAATTGGCTGATTACAATGAGTGATAACACGAATTTAACTAAGGACCCTCATGGTACCACAACTAATTCTGAAGGTTTTAGTGAATTCACTCTTGATCCTTGTCATCCTTTCTATATTCACCCATCGGATAGTCCTGGTAGTCAATTAGGCACCATTCCTTTTGATGGAACTGGGTTTATTATTTGGTGTAGCAGTATGTTGACCTCTCTCTCAGCTAAAAACAAATTAGGTTTGGTAACTGGTAGGATACCTCAACCTCAACTTGATTCTCCTTATTATTCCTTTTGGGAACATTGCAATAATATGGTAAAAGCTTGGATTACTAACTCCTTGAGTAGAGAAATTGTTGTGAGTGTTATGTGTTTTAACACTGCTAGTTAAGTCTGGAGAGACATAAATGATAGGTATGGTCAGTCAAATGGTTCCAAGTATATCCAAATTCAGAGGGAAATTAGTAGTACCTCTCAAGGGACATCTGATATAGCTAGCTAATTTACCATAATGAGGAGTCTCTGGGATGAGCTTAATTCTGCTTATGTTAGACCAACATGTTCATGTGGTGCACTCCCTAAATTCACTGAGGACCAACACATGTTTTAGTTTCTCAGTGGGTTAAATGAGTCTTATTCCACAGTCAAAAGTAGCATCTTAATGATGTCCCCTTATCCAAGCATCAGCAAAGCCTATTCACTTTTACAACAAGATGAAAGTCAAAAAGAAACTAAGTCCATAGCCCCTGGGTTTTCAACTGATTCAGCAGCCTCATTTTCTGCTTCATCTGGCATATCCTCCTCCACAAAAGGCCATATAATCAGAGGGTAAATTTTGAATCCAAGAAACCTACCTCTCCTGTAATTTGCAAATATTGCAAGAAGCCTGGGCATAGTGTAGATAAATGCTATAGACTCCATGGCTTCCCAGCTGATTTCAAGTTCACTAAGTCCAAAAGGTCTGCTGCATATGTTCAAGTGGGGGATTCTTCTCCAAGAAACTTGATTGCTACTAGCACTAGCAACAATTCTTCAGACTCTGCTTATGGATTCAGCAAGGAGCAATATGAACATCTCATGACACTCTTCCAACAAGCAAATATTTCTTCTGGTTATCCTCAGTCCACTTCTCCTGGAGAAATTATTGGTTTTGCCAACTTTGCAAGTGTGTGCAATCTCCCTGTAAATCAATTTCCTGCAGTAAATTCTGTTATACATTCTTTGTCTGCTCAGTTAGGAAAAATTCCTTGGATTTTAGATTCAGGTGCAACAAACCATATGACCCCTTACAAATAGTTTTTACACCATATTAAACCTCTAACTTCTCCTTACTTAACCATCTTACCAAATGAGTATAAAGTGAAAGTTATTTCTACTGGATCCCCACATCTTAGGCAGGATATAACTTTACACAATGTTCTTTTGGTTCCTTCTTTTCAATTCAATTTAATTTCAGTACATCAACTCCTTTGTCAATTGAAAGGTCTAGCAATATTCAACAGTTTCTCCTATTTTCTACAAGGCCCTTCTCTGAAGAGGCCATTGGAAATTGGTAAAGCTGCTCATGGGCTCTATTTTCTGCTACCTGACATGGTTACCCCTTCCCTTACTTCTAATATTTTTTGTTCTACTGTTTGTAATTCTTCTACATCAAATGTTATCCCTTGTTTTCCCAGTTCTACTTGTAACTCATGTAGTACTATCAATAAAATGGATCTATTTTGGCATCAAATATTAGGCCATATACCATTTCATAAGCTGAAATCCATTCCATGTTTATCTACTCAAGTCTCTTCTAAACAATCATTTGTATGTTCTATTTGTCCTATGGCTAGGCAACAAAGACTACCTTCCTATAATAGTCACATTCATTCAACTGTACCTTTCCAGTTAGTTCATATAGACATATGGGGACCCTACCACACTAACGCATACAACGGTTTTAGATATTTCATTACTTTGGTAGATGATTTTACTAGAGTCACCTGGACACATTTATTATCTTCCAAAGGCAATGCCCTTTTTGTAATTAAAGCTTTCACTATGATGGTCAAAGTTCATTTCCCGTCTTCTGTTCAATCTTTTAGGTCAGACAATGCTTTTGAATTAGGTAGTAGCTCAGAGGCTATATCCTTCTTTACTGATAATGGTATCTTACACCAAACCACTATACCTCACACCCCACAACAAAATAGGGTGGTCGAAAGAAAACACAAACATCTTTTGGAAACTTCCAGAGCCCTTTTGTTTCAATCCAAACTCCCTACCAAGTATTGAGGTGAATGTGTATTAACTGCAACTTACATTGTCAATAGACTACCTTCATCAGTCTTGGGTAATACTACTCCTTTTGAAAAACTGCATGGAGCTTCTCCTGCATATGACCACCTAAAATCATTTGGTTGTCTTTGTTTTGCAACTACCCCTAAATCTGGGAGAGACAAATTCCAGTCTAGGGTTGTTACTTGTGTTTTCCTAGGTTACCCTTTTGGGAAAAGGGGATATAAGTTGCTTAATCCCTCTACTCATTCTGTGTTTTTTTCCAGAGATGTAGATTTCCATGAGCACATATTTCCCTATTCCTCTGTCCCATCTTCTTCTGTTTTCCCTTCTTCTTCTGATTCTTTTGAAGATCCTCATTCCTTTCTCTCTTACACCACTCCCTTATCACCTCCTCCTGATTCTAATTCTGTGATACCTACTGCACCTCATTCTGATCTTTCTCCTTCTTCCTCCAACTATCAGGAACCACCTGTTATGCATGTTTCTTCCTCTACCTCTCCTCCTCTCACTGTCATGTGCCTTCTTCTCACACCTTGCCTGTTAGGCATTCTACTAGGGTTTCCAACCCTCCCTCCTACTTATCAGATTCTATTTGTTTCTTTTGTTCTCCCTGCCAACCCTGTCTCTACAAATTCCAAGGTTTCTACTACTGAGCTACAGCTGCAGGAACCTCAATATTATCAGCAAGCTGCCTCACATCCTGCTTGGCAAGAAGCCATGCTAAAAGAGTTCCAAACTCTTGAAGCTAACCATACTTGGGATATCGTTCCTCTCCCTTCTCACAAGAAACCCATTCCTTGTAAGTGGGTGTACAAGATTAAACAGAAATCTGATGGCACTATTGAAAGATACAAAGCCAGATTAGTCATAAGGGGTGACACACAAAAAAGAAGGGATAGACTACAATGAGACTTTTTCCCCAGTTGTTAAATTCACCACTATTAAGTGCCTACTCTCTCTTGCTGCTAAAAAAGGGGTGGACTGTTTATCAACTAGATCAACAATGTTTTTCTTCATGGTGATCTCCATGAAGAAGTTTATATGAGGCTTCCTCCTGGTCTAGTGGTTTCTGGTCATTCTTCCTCCTCTTCTCCACTAGTTTGCAAGCTCAAGAAGTCTCTCTATGGCCTCAAACAAGCCTCAAGACAGTGGTTCTCTAAATTGTCTGAAGCCTTGGTTTCCAGAGGTTATATGTCTAGCAAAAATGATTATTCATTGTTCACTAAGACTTCTAGAGGCTCCCTGACTGTCTTAGCAGTATATGTAGATGACATTCTATTGGCAGGAGATGATATTTCTGAATTGGATGCTCTTAAGGCCTTTCTGGATGCTACTTTCAAAATCAAAAACTTAGGTTGTGTTCACTACTTCTTGGGTTTGGAAATTATACAACAGCCCCAAGGTTTCTTGATGTGTCAGCACAAATTTACATCTGTTCTATTAGAAGAGTTTCATTGTGATCATTTCACCCCTATCAATACTCCTCTTGATCATTCCATCAAACTCTCTTATGATATTGGGGAGCCCCTTTCTGATCCTAGCATTTACAGACGGATTGTGGGCAAGCTTAATTTCTTATGTCATACAAGACCTGATATTGCATACTCAGTCCAACATCTTAGTCAGTTTCTTCAAGTTCCTCACATGCTGGTTGTTATGCATGTTTTGAGGTATCTGATGAATACTCCTGATTTGGGTATTTTCCTTCCTAAGTCTACTGATTTTTCTCTCTTGGCTTACTCTGATTCTGATTGGGCCACTTGTGCCCAGACTCGGAGGTCTGTTACTAGGTATTATATTACCTTAGGGGGCTGCCCTATCTCTTGGAAAAGCAAGAAACAACCTACTATATCTATCTCCTCTGCTGGGGCAGAGTATAGTGCTCTACGCAAAATGGTTGCTAAAATTTCGTGGCTTGTTCGCTTACTGGCTGATCTTGGGTCGGTTATTTCCAGTCCTGCTCCTGTGTTTTGTGATAGCCAAGCTGCTTTGCATATCGCCAGGAATCCGGTGTTCCATGAACGCACTAAACACATTGAGGTTGATTGCCACTATGTTCGGGATAGCCTGCAATCTGGTCTCATCACTTTACATCATGTTTATTCTTCTGCTCAACTTGTTGACATTCTCACTAAGTCCCTTCCAAGCACCACTCATCATCATCTTCTCGGCAAGCTTGGGGTGTCAAGTGGGGGTGTTGAGATAAATGGAGCACATGTGAATAGGCCCAATAGTTGATAAGTAGTTCTGGGCCCAATATGTATAGCTGGCCCATTTCATTTGTACTGATATTTTGTATTAGTATATTAGGTCCACTTTGTATTAGTATATGCAATTTTTTCAATTGTACAGAACATTCTAGACATTGATGAAATAAGAACATTCTTCTTCTCTCATCTCACCCGATTCAGGGTTTTCTTTCATTTCATTTCCTTTTCAATCTTTGCAAACAATCAATCTAACACTACCAAATTGTAGTTGTACAACCAATCTAAGAAACTAAACTCAGAAAATTTTCAAATACCACAGAAATGTGCTTACTTAAAAATTTATAAGCAAACAAGATGTTCTATATTTACTGATAAATATGCTTTTATAACATAAATACTTCACTGCTGCATTATGGGAATACAAGAATGACATAAAATACAACAAGCCTTTTCTTAAAGAATGACAAATCCAATGATCAATCTTTCTTAGTACATTAAAAGGGCAGCCCGGTGCACGAAGCTCTCGCTATGCTCGGGGTCCGGGGAAGGACTGGACCACAAGGGTGTATCGTAGGCAGTCTTACCCTGCATTTCTGCAAGAAGCCGTTTCCACAGCTCGAGACCGTGACCATCTGGTCACATGACAACAACTTTACTAGTTACACCAAGGCTCCCCTACCTTCTTAGTACATTCTAAATTGCAAAAAAAAAAAAAAAAAATGCTCTTTACCAGCATTTTTTAGACATGAAATTTACCATTTTCCTAATAATCATGTTCATACTTTGAGTTAGCAGCAGCTAATAATGCAGCTCCAATTCCAGATCCATCTTTTGAATGTTCTATCACTACATTTTTAGAAATTTCTGATCCAAGAAGTTCTGTGACAGCTTCTTGGATGTATTCTCTGTACTGAGGATAGTGCTCATATAAACCTCCATCCATTGCTACAACTGTTCTCTTACCGAAGACTACGCTTTTTGAATCCTCCTCCATTTTCTGGAGAATCCCAACAATTCCAGCACCAGCTAGACGCCCCCCTCGTTTTGCAATAGTATCGCAAATGTCCACGACTGTTTTTCTAGCATTTAGATCAGATTTAACCTGAAAATCAATAATTAAAAGCAAATTCTGATCATCAAAAGGTTTGTACACTTTTTTCATGGTACAATATTGACATTTTCATACACTGTATGACATGGAAAGCCAGTTTCTTACATCAAATGAAGAAAGGAAAAGTTCTTGTAGAGAACTTCTAGTGTTAGAGAAACTAAATTTTGTATAATATTGGACAGAGGCGTGCTAATGAGCGGCATGGACTATGAGAATTTATATTAGCCGACCCATTGCTTGGGATTTATGGACACTTATTAAGTACATGAAAAGAGAAGCTAAACCTATTTTTGGATGTTATCTTCAAAAATAGTTTCTTCATGAATCAATTATTGGGCAACAATTATCCAATCGAGAAATAAACAAATAGCAAAAGTAAGTTAAAGGACTAGAGCTAATGAATATACCCCAGCTATATCATAGAGGACAGACTCAACAGCTTCAAGATCTCTGGATGTATCCTGCTGCATCGCACATATATCTGGTGTCCTATATGATGCAGATTAGACCGAGTGAGAACAAGCAGGAAATGATCAGAACAATTAATACAGGATATACAGCATAATAACAGGTATCTGTGATAGTATCAAAGTGTCTATTTCTGATAAACTAGCAGTTCTTCAGGATATGAACTTTAAGACCATCAAAATCAACAGAAAGTTTTGCAGATTTTCAAAGTGTAGATATAACCGTAAAATGTAGGGTGGTTTCAACTTGTTAATGGAATAACGAGAATAGTTTCCAAATTCTGACATTCCCAACTAATACACACCTAACCTTTGTTCGTCAACTGCGGGTAGAACAGATGTAATTACCTCAGCACAAATGGAGTGACTAACTTTTCTGGAACATAGCCGCCACCAAATAAGCCGCCAACCTTGGCCATTTTGACCAGCACCCGTCTTACAATTTCTCCAAGGTACATTCCCGAGATTGTCTTCTCAAAAATCTTCATCAAGAAATATGACAATAGATAAGATCATGAACAAACACAGTGTGATTCCAAGTATATGAAGAAAAGAAAGTTCCATGTTTTGAGTCAATAAAACTTGCCTGCTCACCAGGGTTAATGCTCTCGGCATCCATTTCTCTATCAAACTCAGTTAAAGGAAGGCCATTTGAAAATGCTCCCCATTCAGTATTCACAATCTAAAATAGAATCATGAATCAGATATTATCTCGAACTCAAAGGTCGCTAAAACAGCAAGCAGTTCATGAAAATAACTTGACAACAGAATATTTTGGACTATACTTACTGTTACTGGAGAGTTGGACATCCTTTTGGGCAGCTTAGGAATAGCATCCACACGTTCTACGTAGCAAGCGTTGGTTCCAGTCCCAAGAATGACGGCAACCATGACATCATTGTCCCAGTATCTCGCTCCGGCAAGTGTTGCTACAGTGTCATTGACCTAACTTGACAATGGACAGAAATCATCAAACATTGAACTGAGAACTGAGGACACGCCAGGATATTCTCCATAGATTCTCATTATGCGTGAAGTAGAGTAGAACTTACCAGGGCAGAGACTTGCATACCCAATCCCCGCCTTTCCATGGCTTCATTTAAACAAGCAACAACATCTTTTCCTGCCTGTTCCACATTATGCAGGAATCAAAGAGTAATCCGCAAGTGCAATAAAAATGATAACGGTAAGAGAGAAGCGAGACTAAGTTAAAAGCCAATGCTAAGGAACTCATCGCTACTAGTTCATTTGACAGTTTTGCAAGATTGTATTTTCTAATCTCCAATAATACTGGGAAGCCAGTATTCCCCAATTTGATCTCTCTAATTTACTTACTAATCAGTCATCACACTGTAATAAGTACTTCACTAAGACTGTTATATCTGGAAAACAATTAACTCAATGTATGAAACACTCTTTGACAAGAAAGCAGAGTGACTTTAAGTCTCGAATGCTCAGTTCACCGAGGATGGAACTACAGAAATTTAGGAAATAGATCATTCCAGTGCTTAATTCAAAGAACGCAAAAATAGTGGTTGGAAGTCTTGTTAGTGCTGGAAATTGATTACTGAAACTGAATTAACGCAGCATTGATAAGAAAGTTTTCATTTTAAGCTCATTGGATTTCCAACAGGAAGCTTAGGGGTTAACATGCTGACATTCATTCCCTTATTTTCATAATTGCCGTCTTAAAATTCCCAACTCCTCAGTTGGTGGCAACCATCTGAAATAAAATATTTACTCATGCCATAACCGGCCACTAAGCACAAAATATTTGTAACTGTACATATAGGCCAAATTAGCAAGATGTCTATAATCTGCCACTGCTTCAAACAAATGAGAAAATCAAGAAATACTAACAGTTCCAGAGACTGCAAACCCCTTTGTCCACTTGATTAGGATGCCAGATTTAACTGAAGTCTGCTTCACTGGGAAGGAAAATGTGAATCCTATTTCCCTAGTCCTTCCTTGTTGCATCTCGAACTTACCGCCTTCACTTTGTGAAAATTTGCCTAGCTCAGAAGCTATGAAATCAAACAGCTCCTGTAATAAATCAATGCACATATAAAGACAAGAACAAAAAAGACCGTACTGGTCAAGTTGCATTTTAACAAGAAAAACTAACCAACCTCAGAGGTGGCAAACATCAATTCTTGAGGTATAGAGACTTGCTCAAACTCAGTGGCGATTACGCGCTCTTCTTTACCACCTAACTGCACCCTTAACACTCGGAAATTTGTACCACCAAGGTCCAATGCATAGAACAAACCTTTCTCATTCCTTGAGAAATCATAAAATTTGGCATTATATAAACTAGCCTAACAATCAAACAAGTGAAGCAATGTAAACTAGGAGAAAGCTTAATTCTTTAAATCTTTACTTTCTAAGAATTTGCCTTCAAATTAACAGCAACAACATACACATATTCACACATGTGGGGTCCGGGAAGACTAGTGTGTACGCATAGCTTACTTCTACTTAGTGAAGGTAGGGAAGGTAGAGATGTTGTTTCCAATAGACCTCGGCTCAGAAAGATAGGGAGGAGAATTGCCTTTAAATTAAATTAGTGGAAATACTGGAAAATAAATATGACAGGAAATAGATAAAAGACAATACCGGCAAAGTTAAACACTATAGTTGACAACAAAAAGAAGGTAAATTTCATTGTATGATTTCTACTATGACAGTCAAATCACTAACTATTTTTTGTCGCATTAATCCATTTTAGCAATGAAATCTCATAAATATTTTTTGTCACCTTAAAATAACTGAACTTTGAACTTTACAGTAAAGTCACTAAAACTTCTTATGGATCAAATTTAGCTACTTTAATGTGATAAAAAATATATATTCATATATATATAACGATAAAATTCAGTAATCATATGTTAAATTAACCCAAATAAGAACACAAAACAGTCAACAAACAAGAAAAATATAGTAGCGTACCCAGTTGGTAAAGTGTCAACATAACTAAGGATCATCTTCAGATCACTGCCACCGTCGACGGCAAGTCCAGCCCGCATATCAACGGCCATGGCATCAGCCACGTGGCGCAAAACAGGAAGTGGAGTAGCACAGTCTTTCTGCAACTTAGTCAATATTGGTACTACCCCTAAACTAACACCAGATCGGACGGCAGCCATTATGACACGTGGCTTAGATACCATTTTAGTATGTGATCGTGAAATATGGAAAGATCGGCCGGCCGGCGAGCTAACGGTGACCGACATAATTAACAGTGAGATCAAAAGGAACGTGTGACGGAGAAAAAAAGAAGAGGGAAGAGAACAATAAATGATGATGTTGAAACAGAGAGTTAATGCAGTTGAGAATCTTTAACACTATATAATGATGGTAAGTTTGAACAGCTATATTTGAATAAATTAATGATGAAATATATGTAAGGATTTAAACGAAGAATATTGCTTATACGACTAGCAATCCACTATAAAACCTTTTTTTTCTTCCCCTTTCTTCGTCAACTTAATGGAGTAATTCTTTTATTATTTCTTTCCATTTTGTGGAAAAATATACTTTCTCAGTAATAAGTTATTCTCTTTTATTATTTCTTTCCATTTCTCAAATTAGATTCGAATTGTGAAGTATGCTGGCTAAAGTATATCAAATATACAATAATTAATAATTTAGAATATTTTTAAAATATGGTCAAAGAAAAAGTTTATGTGAAGGAAAATAGAGAATGTTGGATTTAATTGAACATTGAAGATACATTTTTATAATCTATATCTATATTATATTAAAAGGAGGGTAGTATGCATTGTGGTTAAGTCAAGTGGCAAGCTAAAAAGAAGTCACTTGGCAATTTAAAGACAACATTAATAATTAGAAATTGTAAATGGAAACATAATTAATGAAAGTAGTTGAATCTTATACATAATCTAAATAGATCTTAGACAAATCTAATCTATATATCTATATTTATATTTATATGTATATTAGTATCTACATCTATATTTATATTTATATACATCTACATTTGTATTTTATATCTATATATTGATTCACTCATAGATTTTCTTATATATTAACTAGAAATATGGAGGTGAAAAATTAATTAAAAAGCGATAATAGAAACAAAATAAAAATTATAAAAAGATGTAAATGGAAAAAACATATGACTATTTATACTTTGGAGTGAGTTAAAATCTATATCTATATTATATTAAAAGGAGAGTAGTGAAACATGTGGTTAAGCCAAGTGACAAGCTAAAAAGAAGCCACTTGGCAATTTTAAGACAACATTAATAATTAGAAACTATAAATGGAAACATAATTAATTGAAGTATTTTAATAAATTTTATACATAATCTAAATAGATATTAGATAAATCTGATCTATATATCTATATTTATATATACATATTTATAACTAATGGAAATCCACCGCTAATTGATCAAGCTTTATAATTAATGGAAATCCACCGCTAATCTCAGCTTTAATTTGTTGGATTCTATTTGTATAACATTAATAAAAGTTATTAATTGATATTTTTTTGTATCTAATTAATAATTGAATTTTTTGAATTGCATAAAGTGTCACCCAATTGTTACTAAATAGTACTAAATATCGTTTCCTTTTTTGTTTTTAGATTCTTTATAATTTTGTATCTAGAGGATGTTTTGTGTATAACCAAATAAGCTTTGTATCTGATCTTATTTAGGTACAATATACATTATTGTAGGTATGTTTAATTAAATTTTTGTGTATAATTCAGTTATGGTCGGTATCCTTTTTTGAGAAAAAATCAATTAAATTTTTGTTTTGTATCTTATTTTAAGTTGAAATAATAATTCTTTATTTAGTACAAGCTTTGAATATGATATTATTTATGTACAATATACATTACTATAAGTATCTTTAATTAAATTTTGTGTATAATTCAGTTATGGTAGGTATCCTTTTTTAAGAAAGAATCAATTAAATTTAATTTTGTATCTTACACATTAATTTTAAGTTGAAATAATAATTCTTTAATTTGTTGGATTCTATTTGTATAACATTAATAAAAGTTATTAATTGATATTCTTTTGTATCAAATTAATAATTAGATTTTTTGAATTGCATAAAGTATCACCAATTGTATAACTAAATAGTACTAAATATCTTTTCCTTTTGAAGGTACATTCTCTAGAATTTTGTATCTAATTACTAATTGATATTTTTGTTAAAGAATTGCTGGAGCTGTCACCGAGTTATATAAGGAAATAATATTCAATACCTTTTCCTTTTGAACATTCTCCAGAATTGTTTATCTAATCGAATTAATAATTAAAACAAAATTTATAAAATGCATAAAGTGTTGTCATCGATTAATACAAAAAAATATTACTAAATATCTTTTCCTTTTGAAGAAACATTCTCTAGAATGTTTCCCTGATTAATAATTGAATACTTTTTATAAATGGTATATTAGAACTATGACTGATTATATAAGGAAATAAAATTAATACTTTTTCCTTTTGAACATTTTCTTGATTTGTGTATTTACTTAATAATTGATTTTTTTTATAATGAATTTCATATTAGAGATGTCGCTCATTTATCTAAGAAATTAGTATTAAATATTTTTTTCCTTTTGCAAAACCTCCAAAATTGTGTATTTACTTAATAATTATTTTTTATATATTGCATATTAGAGCTGGCACTGATCTTTATAAGGAAATACTATTAAGAATCTCTTTTAATTAGGGTTTTGCTGCTTATAGTTTTTAATATATTAATCATATGACCTACTACAAAATACCTTACGTAAAGTTCATTATAAACAAACCTACAATCAATTAGAAACTACAAAATATGGTTGCAACCATTAACTATTTTAGTGAAATGTCGAGTATCAAAATGAGTTGAAGTTGTTAGATATGACACGTTCCATATCGTGATAAATTAGACTGCCCCTTGAATTACTTATCAAGGATAAAAAGGTGGATACATTTTTGAGTGCTATTAAACTTTTCCATTACCATGTAATGTGGATATTCGAGTTGTTTTGTATTTTCTTTAACTTATGCGTATATTTAATCCACATTAATTATGATTTTGTTAGGATCTAGATATATAGAAATTTATTATGGTTTCATTTACAATTTGAACTGGTGTTAGGCAATATAAATTTATCATTGAAAATCTATTTTCCTTTATGATTTTATGTAAGAAATCTGCATATGTGATTGAATACATAATACCTCAAGATTTTAATTTACAGACGAGTTTATTTGTATTTCTTTGCATATTCAATGAAATTTGCTGATTTTGTGAGTTTTTACTTTTATAATTTGGTATTAACTATTGTTTTCTTATGTTAGTTTGTACAACTTTTACGCTTAATGCATAACAGAAAAGAATTTTTTTCTTCTTAGCAGATTTTGAATTCAAACGGCTAAGCCATTAGTCAGAGAGTTATGATCAAATTTTGTCCATGATGCCAAGATAAAAAAATTATTTGTTGTTGATGCATGTTTAGTAATACAATGTGTCATCAAGTTTTACTATTAGCGATAATATACTCATGCCTATTAATGCATTAGTATGCTGTGGGTTTATACGAACAGAATAATGCATAATCTTTATATAACATGACCTGTTACTAACTTAAGTTTCTTTATTTTTTTAGGGAGATCGAATTTATGAAATTGTTGGATGGTCCGTTATACGTATCTCTGAAAGAAACATACATGAAATGAGATTGTATGTTATGAAGAATTTTGTAGTTGGACCAAACGATATAAAATTTAAGATCAACAAACATATATTGAAACTGATGTTTTCTCATAGGACAGGTGTGGTTGAAATTAATGTTCTGCAGTTTAGTTTGAATATCATCAACTTTTAAACATTTGTGAGCATTTGATAAATCAACTTGATGTTGATAAGAACGAACTATTCGGTAATTGTTTTATCTTTCGCTATTTCTTCTACAAGGTGTTGGTCCCACAAATTGCAGATGGAGCAGAATCGAAAATGAAGAAAATTAATCCTACTTTTGCGTGATATAACGAATGGTCAGTTCCAAACAGGTAATCATTTTTCACTATAATTGTGCATATATAACTTACCTAAACTAATTATTGTTTCTGACGACCCAAAGGGGTCATCACCTGTTTTCTTATCCATTCTGTGCTTCCTAGGCCTTGAAAACCTCATTTAGAGTCGTCTCAATTTGCGTGCGCAGTCCAGGCGCGTAGCCGGAAAGCTTAAATATGAAATTTTGTGAAAAATACTAAGTTTTGCTGTTAAAATAAATAAGTTTGACTTTGGTCAACATAACGGACTCGGGCTCATGGTTTGATGGTCCCGGAGGGTCCGTAAGAAAGTATGGGACGTGGGCATATGTCCGGAATCGAATTCTGAGGTCCCAAGCCCGAGAAATAAATTTAAGTAAAATTATTTTCTGAAAATGTTAAAGGAAACTAGAAATGAAATCTGCTTAGAAAGTGATGGTATCGGGCCCGTATTTTGGTTCTGGCACCTGATACAAGTCTTATATATGTTTTAAGTTCTTCCTGTAAAATTTGGTTGAAATCGG
This sequence comes from Nicotiana sylvestris, assembly GCF_000393655.2. Lineage (NCBI taxonomy): Eukaryota > Viridiplantae > Streptophyta > Magnoliopsida > Solanales > Solanaceae > Nicotiana > Nicotiana sylvestris. The sequence continues at coordinate 175,243,023 of NC_091060.1, read as the reverse complement.
ACGTCGTTTGACGTGTTTCGCACTTAAATTTCTAAATTGGAAACTTGATGAAGTTTGAGGAAAAATTCTTGATTTTGAGGTTTGATTCCTTGATTTTGAGGTTATTTAGGTGATTTGATCGCACGGATAAGTTTGTATGATGTTGTTGAGTTAGTGCCTGTGTTTGGTTAAGAGCCCGAGGGCTTGAGAGTGTTTCGGAATGGTTTTTGGTTTTAGAAGTGTTGCAGATTTTCTGCTGTTGTACCTATGGATTTTGTTCTTCGCGTTCACGTGGTCTCACTCGCGAACGCGTAAGGCAAAGATCCCAGGTGCCCAGTTTCTTCTTCGCGAATGCGGAGGTTGAGACGCGAACGAGAAGTTCAGGGGGGAGACCCTTCGCAAACGCTTCCTTCCACTCGCGAACGCGTAGGGTTCAGGGGAGGGGCCACCAGTTTGTTCTACACGAACGCGGCCATTGGCCCGCGAATGCGAGGGCTCGGGTGCTAAAGCATCGCGAATGCGAGCCTAGTGTCACAAATGCGAAGGTCTTCAGACCTGACTCATCGTGAACACGTTGAGCTTATCGCGAAGAAGGATTTTGCCCAGTTATTTTAAAGTCCCAAAATAGAAACCATTACGGGATTTCACCAAAATTTCACAAACTCTTTCTTCTCCAAAGTTCTAGGGCGACTTTTGAAGCATCCTTTCACCATAAACTCTTGAGTTAGTAATATTTAACTTATTTCCTTCCATTTTTATCAACATCTATTGAATTTCTAGGCCTAAAACATGTAATTAAAGGTAGAAATTAGGGAATTGGGTAGAGTTAGGGCTTTTTAATTAATTGTGATTTAGGCCTCGTGGATGAATGGGTTATCGAATTTTGGCTCGAACCTAGTGTTTTGACCAAGTGGACCCAGGGTCGATTTTTGAGATTTTGGGAAGAATACTTGGGAAGCTATAATTAGGCATCAGATTCGAATTATTTAGCATTTATTGATGTTATGAAGTCATTTTTGTATAGATACAATCAATTTGGAGCTGAATTCGAGAGGAAAAGCGGTAATTGAGGATTAAATTAGTCGTGGAAGTTTGAGGTAAGTGTTTGGTCTAACCTTAGCTTGAGGGATTAGGAGTTGAGACCTATTTGCTATGTGATAATTGTTGAGTACGACGTATAGGCATGGTGACGAGTATCTATACGTTGGTGTCTAGCATGACCGTGAGTTTTATGTTGTGAATATCCTAATTTTGTTGTGTCTTTCATGCCTTAGTGATGATTTCTTTATGTTGTGAAAAACTTGTGAAAAAAGTATGACCTTTGAACTTCGAGGAGCATTGGCTCGAGTTATATTACAAAGTGTAAAAGTATATGAGATGATTGAACTCTTTGGAGCATTGGCTCAAATGGTAAAGTGAGTTATGAAGTAAAAGTGAAAGAAAGAGAAAGAGTTATTAAATTATTCCCTTGTCGGGATGTTTGTTGCTTTGTTGATTATCTCCCTTGCCGGGATGCTGAGATTATTGATATTGTTCCCTTGCCGGGATTTAACTGTTTAATTATGTTCCCTTTTCTGGGATTTCTATTGTTATTTGTTTACTTCATTTCCCCTTTGTTTGTGATTGTTGTTTGGGTGAGGATGAGCGTTAAAGCACGAAGGGTTATGTCGTGCATTGTTTGCTATGGTGAGGAAAGAGTGTAAAGCATGAAAGGTGATGCCATGCCGTACGATGTACCATTCCGTACCGATTATCATTGACTATATGGTGAGGAAAGATAGTAAAAGCACAAAGGGTGATGTCGTGTACACTTTTGTTATAAAATATTGTTTGGTGAAGACAAGAGTAAAAGCACGAAGGGTGATGTTGTGTACGTTGTTATTATATGATTGATTTGGTGAGAACAAGAGTAAAAGCACGAAGGGTGATGCCGTGCAAATTGTTGATTTCTCATTCTTGATGATACTCTAGTTATGTTGTTACTTTCCTTACCTGATGTTTTCTATTCGGAAACATTATTTCCCCCACAACATGTTTCCCCTTCCCATATTTACTGGTTATTTCTGCATTTTTCTTTCCGCTGTATATATTTTAATTGCACAGGTTTATTTGGTAGTCTGGTCCTAGCCTCGTCACTACTTCAACGAGGTTAGGCTAGACACTTACCATCACATGGGGTCGGTTGTGCTGATACTACACTCTGCACTATGTGCAGATCTCGGAGTAGCTTACAGACAGTAGTTGGAGGGCTTCCTTCAGTCCACCCGGAGACCCAAGGTAGACCTGCAGGCGTTCGCGGGCCTTGGATTCTCCCTCTATCTCTATTCCCTGTTTCATTTTCTTTCGTTCAGGAACAGTTTATTGTTTTTTCTTCAGGCCTTATTTGTAGTGACTCTTAGACAGTCTGTGACAATGTGATACCAGGTTTTGTGTATTGAGGTTTTGAAATTTGTAATAGACGTAGTCTTGAGTTATAAAAACTGTTGACTTTCGCTTATTTATTTAATTCTGTTGTTTTCATATTATCGCTGGTAATTGAAAAAAAAAATTGTTAATGAAAAAGGTAGTTAAGGATTGGCTTGCCTAACTCTCATTAGTAGGCGCCATCACGACTCCTGAGTGTGAAAAATTCGGGTCGTGACAAGTTGGTATCAGAGCTCTAGGTTACATAGGTCTCACAGTTCACAGACAAGCTTATAGAGTCTGAGGGATCGGTACAAAGACGTCCATATTTATCTCCCAAAGGATACAGAGTTAGGAAAAATTTCACATTTGTTCTTTCTTGTCGTGCGGATTTGTTTCTCAGTGCTAATTGGATTTCTACTCTATTCTTTCACAGATGTCGAGAACACACGCTTCCTCATCTACCACTCAGCAGCCCGAGCCCCCAGCAATAGCTTCCACTAGGGGCAGAGGGTAGAGGCCGAGGTCGTGCAAGAGGCAGAGGTAGGGGCAGAGCTCAGCCCCGAGCAGCAGCACCAGTGGCGGATCCTCAGGTTGATTTTGAGGAGGAGGTTCCGACCCCAGTAGTTCCAGTGGGCCCAGCTCAGGTCCCAGAGGGGTTCATTGTCACCCCAGTTCTTCAGGATGCTCTGGTCCGATTGGTGGGCCTCATGGAGAGTGTCACCCGAGCAGGTTTTCTTCCTGTAGCACCAGCCACTTCTCAGGCTGGAGGAGGGGCTCAGACTCCTGCTACTCATACTCCGGAGCAGGTGGCTCCCCAGATTCAGATTCCAGCGGTTCAGCCAGCTGGAGCAGTTCACCCGGGTGTAGTAGCTCAGACCGGTGATGGAGTGGCTATGTCCGCCGATACTTTGTGAAGGCTGGATAGGTTCGCCAAGCTCGTCACTTCTACATTCAGCGATGCATCTACTGAGGATCCCCAGGATTATCTAGATAGTTGTCACGAAGTTCTTCGGAACATGGGGATCGTTGAGACCAATGGAGTTGATTTTGCTACCTTTCGTCTGTCGGGATCCACCAAGACTTGGTGGAGGGATTATTGCTTAGCCAGGCCAACTGGGTCGCCATCTTTGACATGGGAGCAGTTAACAGTGTTATTTCTGGAGAAGTTTCTCCCCGTTACTCAGAGAGAGGCCTATCGGAGGCAGTTTGAGCGCCTCCGGCAGGGTTCCATGACGGTCACCCAGTATGAGACCAGGTTTATCAATCTAGCTCGCCATGCTCTTGCCATACTTCCCACCAAGAGAGAGAGGGTGAGGAGGTTTACTGATGGTCTTATTTAGCCGATTCATCTTCAGATGGCCAAGGAGGCCGGAAACAAGATCACCTTTCAGGAGGCGACCAATGTGGCCCACAGATTTGAGATAGTTCTGTCACAGGGAGGTGGTCATGGGTCAGATAAGAGGCCCCATCATTCATATAGATTCAGTGGTACCTCGTCTGGAGGCAGAGATTCATATGGTAGAGGCCATCCTCCTAGGCCCTTTCAGTCAGCTCTCCAGGTCTCACATGGTACTTCAGGTGGTCGTGGTTCTCAGACACATTATTCTGATCAGCAGCCTTACAGTGCACTACTAGCTCCCATTAGTGCACCGCCGCATCAGAGTTTCCGAGGTGGTTATTCAGGTCGACAAGGCCAGCAGTCTTAGCGGCCAAGGGCTTGTTACACTTGTGGTGATTCGGGTCACATTGCCAGGTTTTGCCCTCGAGCACCGGGTAGCTCTCAGCATCAGGGTTCTCGTGCTATGGTATAGGCACTATGTGTTCCACAGCCCGCCCAACCAGTTAGAGGTGGGGGTAGAGGTGCTAGAGGTGGAGGTAGAGGTCCTAGAGGTGGAGCTCAGGCTGCCAGAGGTGGAGGCCAGCTAGTAGCAGGCCGTCCCAGAGAGGTAGTTCAGGGTGGTGGGGCCCAGCCCCGATGTTACACCCTTCCAGCTAGGCCCGAGGCTGAGGCTTTAGATGCAGTCATTACAGGTACCATTCTGGTTTGTGATAGCGATGTTTCAGTGCTATTTGATCTAGGGTCTACGTATTCGTATGTGTCATCTTATTTTGCACCGTACCTAGTCATGCCTAGTGAATCATTGAGTATTCCTGTTTATGTGTCTACACCGGTGGGTGATTCTATTATGGTCAATTGAGTCCATCGGTCTTGTATTGTGGTGATTGGGAGTCTTGAGACTCTCGTGGATTTGTTGTTTCTAGACATGGTCGATTTCGATGTTATATTGGGGATGGACTGGTTATCACCTTACCACTCTATCTTGAACTGTCGTGCAAAGACTGTGACCTTAGCCTTACCGGATTTGCCTCGTTTAGAGTAGAAAGGGACTTTTGGTCATTCTACCCGCAGTGTTATTTCGTATGTGAAGGCTCGGCGTATGGTCGAGAAAAGGTGTTTGGCCTATTTGGCATATGTTCGTGATTCTAGTGCTGAGGTCCCTTCTATTGATTCTGTGCCCGTTGTTCATGAGTTTCCTGATGTTTTCCCTTCAGACCTGTCGGGTATGCTTGTAGATATGTGATTTTTGACCCTCCCCAAGATTTTTTATATTTTAGCATGTAAATATTTAATTTAGGCCTAATAGCGTTATTTTAACTAATTTTGAATCTTTCACTTTATTTTATTACAAGTAAATGAAAATTACACAAAAATAGTTTCATTAATGTTTTGTAGTCATTTTTAATCTCTAAAAATACCAAAAAATTGTGACGACCCGGCCCGTCATCACGTGAGTTACTGCCCCGTTTCCCCCATTTATTGCTTCTTCATGTTTTGTTATCGGTATTCAGTGTGTTAGAGTTAAATCGGATTGGTTTTGATAGGAAATGAGACACTTAGTCTCTTTAAGGAAGGCTTGTTTTGGAAAAGTCAACTGGATGTTGACTATTGAGTTAAAGGGCTCAGATGTGATTTTCGGTGATTTGGTTAGCTTCGGGGGTTGATATGTGGCTTAGGAGTATGATCGGAATTGATTTTGGAGGTCCGGAGTAGAATTAGGCTTGAATTGGCGAAGTTAGTATTTTGGCAAATTCCTATTGGTAGGTGAGATTTTGATACGGGGGTCGGAATGGAATTCCAATAGTCGCAGTAGCTTCGTTAGGTGATTTTGGATGTGTGTGCAAAATTTTAGATCATTCAGAGGTGTTTTGGTCGGGTTTTTGATCAAATGCGTATTTCGGAAGTTTTTAAGAAATTTAGGCTTGAATAGGATGTAATTTGATGGTTTTGGTGTTGTTTGTGGTGTTTTGATGATTGGAACAAATTTGAATGATGTTTTAGGACGGGTTGACACTTTTGGTTGAGGTCCCGGGGGTCTCGGGGCGATTTTGGATGGTTTATGGGAAGTTTGGAGTTGTAAAATGCAGCAGAAATATTGCAGAGAATTTTTGTTCTATGCGATCGCAGAGGGTGTCATGCGATCGCATAGAAGGAATTCGAGGGGCTGTTTAGTTGTGCTATGCGATCGCGGTGGAAGGCATGTGATCGCACAGGGTAAAGACCCTATGCTATGCGATCGCATGGAGGCCTATGCGATCGCAGGGAGGCCTATGCGATCGCATAGGGCTAAATCTGGGGGGCAAAATATTTGTGTTATGCGATCGCATGGGCTCTAATGCGATCGCATAGAAGGAGCTACAGTGATCTGGGCAGAATGTTAAAACATTTTATCCGCTAACCCAACCCATTTTTCCACCATTTTTGAGCAACCTTGAGAGCTTTTGGACGGGAATTGAACGGGTTTTGGAGGGAAGTGATTGGAGGTAAGTCCTATGAACTAAATACATGATTATATTGTGAAATCATCTTCGAAATTCATGAAAATATAGCCAAATTGTAAGAAATTAGGGCTTGAAATTGAAATTCTAAATTTGGGATTTGAGGGCCATTTGTGGTCCGATTTGAGAGATTTTTGTATGTATAGACTCGTGGCGAGATAAGGAACCCGATGACGTAAAAATTTCTGAGTTTCAAGACATGGTCCCGGGGCTCGTATTTTTGCCAACTTCGTGATTCTTGATATTTTTCGATTGTTTTCGATTGGGTATTGTTCCCTTAGCATATTGTGATGTATTCGCTCTGATTTTGGTTAGATTCGACGTGCGTGGAGGCCGATTTGAGGGGCAAAGGCGTCGCGAGCTAGAGAATTAGCCAGTTCGAGGTGAGTAATGGTTATAAATGATGTTCTGAGGGTTTGAAACCCCGGATTTGCACAACGTGGTGCTATGTTGAGATGAGACACACGTTGTATGATAAGCGTGGGGTCTGTTACAACTGGGGATTTGGACTCGGTCCATCCCGTTTGATGACTTTGCTGTACTTTTTGACTGAGACTTAATTAATATCATTACATTATGGGCTAGCTGTCATGTTTGGGGCCTTGTGCCGATCTGTAGAACCCTTAGGGGGCATTGTATTGGTTCACCTCACCTTTCTTGTCGAAATCATACCTTCAGTCATGTTCTTAACTGATAAACATAATATGAACCAGCTTTAGAAATTGTTAAATCCTAATGTGAGTAACGTGTGGGTTGAGATTCCCGTCTTATCTTAGTGCGTCCGAGAGGCCAAGTCTATATCGACTGAGAGGGGTCGAGAACCCCATGGTGAGGGTATTTGACATGCTATGGACCGGGATGCATGCCGCAACAGTATATATATTTACGCGGATCGAACTGCACGCCGCAGTAGTATATTATATGGATCGGACTACACGCCGCAATAGTATATTATATGGATCGGACTACACGCCGCAGTAGTATATTATATGGATCGGACTGCACGCCGCAGTAGTATATTATATGGATCGGACTGCACGTCGTAGTAGTATATTATTTGGATCGGACTGCACGCCGCAGTAGTACAACGCTTGGGCTAAAAGAGCCCCTCTAGAGTCTGCACACCCCCAGTGAGCGCAGTCAACTATTCTTGGATCGGGATGCACGCCGCAACAGTAGATATATATATATATATATATAGATCGGGTTGCACGCTGCAGTAGTATATATATTTATGCGGATCGGACTGCACGTCGCAGCAGTATATATATGTATATATGGATCGGGATGCGCGCCGCAGCAGTATACTCTGTGGTACAAATATGAATTCGGTTATCGTGAGGAGTAAATGAAATGAATACTGGTTTAAAGGACTTTTAACTGACTTCTTCATTCAGTTGCTGTTTTTGATATTCTCACTGTTTAAATATAGAACTGCGTAGTGTTTTTACGAGTTTTCTTTCCGTCAGTCATTATTTATTGCTATTACTCACTGAGTTGGAGTACTCGCTTTACTCCCTGCACCATGTGTGCAGATAGAGGTATCCCGGAGGCATAGTTTGGGCTTTCTGCTGCTGTTCAGTTTATTCCGGAATCATCGAGGTAGCTGCATGGCGTCCGCAGGACCCGATTTCTCCCCTTATCCTCTTTGTTTTCCGCATTCTAGACAACTCTATGTATAGGTTCCTACACATACTAGTAATAGAGGCTCTCGGCTCGTGACACCAGATCGGTGGGGATTTATATTGATATTTTATGGATTTTCCGTACTATTTATCTATTACTACCGAGTTATAATCATGTTAATTTGGCATTAAATCCTATTAATTGGTATTGAGTTCTACATAAGGGATTGTGAGTGACGAATTGGTCGGGCTTGCCTAGCATCGTGTTGGGCGCTATCACGACCGGGGATTGGGGTCGTGACAAGTTAGTATCAGAGCCTAGGTTACTAGGTCTCGCGAGTCTTGAGCCGGTTTAGTAGAGTCTCGCGGATCGGTACGGAGACGTCTGTACTTATCCTCGGGAGGCTGCAGAACCTGTTAGGAAAATTCCACATTCTTGAAACTCCTATCGTGCGAACTTGTTGATCCGAATGCTAAACTTCTATTATTCGATTCTCTCGCAGATGGCGAGGACTCGCGCTACCGGACGAGGTGGATGACCACCAGTGCCATCCACTGAGGCCACCAGAGGTTGTGGACGCGGTCATGGATGTGGCATAGGCAGAGCAGCGAGGGAAGCACCTGTTGACCCACCAGCTGCCCCGGCTCCGGATCAGGCTCCAGCTATGGATGCTCCAGCAACACCAGTTCAGGCACCAGTTGTGCCTATAGTGGTTCCAGGTCTTCAGGAGGCCTTGACACAGATCTTATCAGTTTGCACAAGACTGGCTCAGGCAGTTTCAGCCACCACAACAGCAGCTACTTCGTAGGCCGGGGGAGGCAATCAGACCCCCGCTGCTCGCATACCTGAGCAGGTAGTGCAGGGATTACAGACTCCAGAGGCACCTCCAGCTTAGCCAGTGGTACCTGTTCAGGAGTACAGGGTTCCAGTTATGACAGACGATGAGCAACATTGTCTCGAGAGGTTCAGTAAACTTCAGCCTCCTTCTTTCAGTAGTGCTCAGGGCGATGATGCCTAGGGTTTTCTCGACAAGTGTCAACGTATGCTTCGGATAACAGGGATTCTTGAGTCCAGCGGTGTGGCTTTTACTACATTTCAGTTTACTGGAGCGGCCTTCACTTGGTGGGAGGCGTATGAGTGGCATAGGCCGGCAGGTGCAGCACCGTTGACTTGGCAGGAGTTCTCCACTCTCTTCTTGGAGAAGTGGATACCGCAGTCTCAAAGGGAAGAGTTGCGTAGACAGTTTGAGTGGCTCTGCTATGGAGATATGACTGTGTCTCAGTATGAGGCGAGATTTTCTGAGTTGGCTCGTTATGCCTCATGGATAGTTCCGACTGATCGGGAGAGGATTAAGAGGTTCGTGGATTGTCTTAATTATCACCTTCGCATTCTGATGACTCAAGAGAGAGTTCTGGGTATTTCCTTCGAGGATGCAGTTAATATTGCTCGTGATATTGAGACGGCTCGCCGTCAGGAGAGAGATGAGAGGGAGGTCAAGAGGCCTCGAGGTTTTGGTAGTTTCAGTGGCGCTCCTTCGAGGGGCCAGTTCCAGCAGGGTCGGGGTCGTTCTTTTAGGACCGCTAAGTCAGCTCGACCTGAGTACCGAGGTGGACCTTCTGGTCATGGTTATCAGGGTTCTCAGTAGAGTCAGCTATCTCTCAGCGCTCTCCCAGCATAGAGTTTGTCTCGTGCTCCATCTACTTAGGGTTTATCCAGGCCGAGTGCATTAGCCAGCCACTCTAGCATGAGGGGTTCCCTTCAGTCCCAGTTCCGAGCACCCGGGAGTTTCTATGAGTGTGAAGAGTTCGGGCATATGCGGAGGGAGTGTCCTCACCGTGCTTCTAGCTCATCTCAGCAGAGGGGTCAGCCCTCGACTTTTGCTCCAGTTACTTCACCACCTGCCTAGCCAGCTAGGGGTGGAGGTCAGGCAGCCAGGGGTTGCCCTAGAGGGGTAGGTCGATCAGGGGGCGGTCAGGCCCGTTTCTATGCACTCCCAGGCAGACCCGACGTCATTTCTTCGGATGCTGTCATTACAAATATTGTTTCAGTTTGCCACAGAGATGCCTTTGTATTATTTGATCCCGGTTCCACCTATTCCTATGTGTCTTCATATTTTGCTCATCATTTGGGTACGACCCGAGGATGTCTTGCCTTACCTGTTCATGTATCTACCCTGGTGGGTGATACCATTGTTGTAGACCATGTATATCGATCGTGTTTGGTCACTATTGAGGGTCTAGAGACCCGAGTTGATTTGTTGCTATTCAGCATGGTGGACTTTGATGTTATTCTGGGCATGGATTGGCTATCTCTGTATCATGTTATTCTTGACTGTCATGCTAAGACAGTCACTTTAGCTGTGTCGGGTGTACCGCGGATCGAGTGGCGTAGTGTGACTGATTATATCCCTAATAGAGTGATCTCTTTCTTGAAGGCCCAGCGTATGGTTGGGAAGGGTTGCCTTTTATATCTAGCGTTTGTGAGGGAGGTTGGAGCTGAGACTCCCAGTATTGATTCTGTTCTAGTTGTGAGGGATTTTCCCGATGTGTTGCCTGCAGACCAGTCGGGCACGCCACCGGACAGGGACATTGATTTTGGTATTGACCTGGTGCCGGGCACTCAGCCCATTTCCATTCCTCCATATCGTATGGCACCGGCAGAGTTGAAAGAACTAAAAGAACAACTTCAGAAACTCCTGGATAAGGGGTTCATTCTGCCTAGTGTGTCCCCGTGGGGTGCACCGCTTCTATTTGTGAAAAAGAAGGATGATACAATGAGAATGTGCATTGACTATAGGCAATTGAACAAAGTAACAGTGAAGAACAAGTATCCCCTGCCCCGTATCGATGATTTATTTGACCAGCTTCAGGGGGCAAGGGTATTCTCCAAGATTGATCTTCGTTCAAGTTATCACCAGTTGAAGATCAGGGATTCAGATATTCTTAAGACTGCTTTCAGGACTAGATATGGTCATTATGAGTTTCTTGTTATGTCCTTCGGGCTAACCAATGCCCCAACAACATTCATGCATTTGATGAATAGCGTGTTCCGGCCTTATCTTGATTCGTTCGTTATAGTATTCATTGATGATATTCTGGTATACTCGCGTAATTAGAAGGAGCACGCAGAGCACTTGAGTGTTGTGTTGTAGAGATTGAGGGAGGAGAAGCTTTATGAAAAATTCTCTAAGTGTGAGTTTTGGCTCAGTTCAGTGGCTTTCTTGGGTCACGTGGTGTCCAGTGAAGGTATACAGGTTGATCCGAAGAAGATAGAGGCGGTTCAGAGTTGGCCCAGACCGTCCTCAGCCACAGAGATCCGTAGCTTTCTTGGGTTAGCAGGCTATTATCACCGGTTTATTCATGAATTTTCATCCATTGCATCGCCCTTGACCAAGTTGACTCAGAAGGGTGCTCCATTTGTATGGTTAGACGAGTGTGAGGAGAGCTTTCAGAAGCTCAAGACAGCCTTGACCATAGCTCTAGTGTTGGTTTTGCCATCAGCTTCAGGTTCATATACTGTGTATTGTGATGCTTCGAGAGTTGGGATTGGTTGTGTGTTGATGTAGGAGGGTAGAGTTATTGCTTATGCTTCTCGTCAGTTGAAGCCCCATGAGAAAAACTACCCCGTTCATGATTTGGAGTTGGCTGCCATAGTTCATGCATTGAAGATTTGGAGGCATTACTTGTATGGCGTATCTTGTGAGGTGTTCACTGATCATCGCAGTCTTCAGCATCTGTTCAAGCAAAAAGATCTTAATTTGAGGCAGCAGAGGTGGTTGGAGTTGCTTAAGGATTATGATATCACTATTCTGTATCATCCGGGAAAGGCCAATGTAGTGGCCGATGCTTTGAGCCGAAAGTCAGTAAGTATGGGGAGTTTGGCATATATTCCAGTTGGGGAGAGACCCCTTGCAGTCGATGTTCAAGCCTTGGCCAATCGGTTTGTGATATTGGATATTTCGGAGCCTAGTCGTGTGCTGGCTTGTGTGGTTTCTCGGTCTTCCTTATATGACCGCATCAAAGAGCACCAGTGTGATGATCTGCAATTGCTTGTCCTTAAGGACAGAGTTCAGCATGGTGATACCAGAGATGTGACCATCGGTGATGACGGTGTGATGAGGATGTAGGGCCGGATTTGTGTGCCCAATGTGGATGGGCTTAAAGCGTTGGTTCTGGAAGAGGCCCATAGCTCGTGGTATTCCATTCATCCGGGTGTCGCGAAGATGTATCAGGATTTGAGGCAGCACTATTGGTGGATAAGAATGAAGAAAGATATCGTGGGGTTTGTAGCTCGGTGTCTCAACTGTCAGCAGGTGAAATATGAGCATCAGAGACCGGGTGGCTTGCTTCAGCAGATGGTTATTCCCGAGTGGAAGTGGGAGAGAATCACTATGGACTTCGTGGTTGGACTTCCTCGGACTTTGAAGAAGTTCGATGCTATTTGGGTGATTGTGGATTGGCTGACCAAGTCTGCGCACTTCATTCCTGTGTGTACTACTTATTCTTCAGAGCGGTTGGCAGGGATTTATATCCTGGAGATTGTTCGGTTGCATGGTGTTCCGGTCTCCATCATCTCATATAGAGGTACTTAGTTTACTTCACAGTTTTGGAGAGTTGTGCAGAGAGAGTTGGGTACTCAGGTAGAGTTGAGCACAACGTTTCATCCTCAAACGGACGGACAGTCCGAACGCACTATTCAGATATTGGAGGACACGTTCCGTGCTTGTGTTATTGACTTTGGAGGTTCATGGGATAGGTTTCTACCACTTGCAGAGTTATCTTACAACAACAGCTACCAGTCGAGTATTCAGATGGCTCCATATGAGGCTTTGTATGGGAGGCAGTGTAGATCTCCGATTGGTTGGTTCGAGCCCAGCGAGGATAGACTATTGGGGACAGATTTGGTTCAGGATGCCTTAGAGAAGGTGAAAGTGATTCAGGAGAGGCTTCATACCGCACAATCGCTTCATAAGAGTTATGTAAACCGGAAGGTTCGAGATGTGTCCTATATGCTTGGTGAGAAGGTCTTACTGAAGGTTTCTTATGAGGTTTGGGAAGAAGGGCAAGTTGAGTCCTCGGTTCATTAGGCCTTTTGAGGTGCTTCGGAGGATTGGGGATGTGGCTTATGAGCTTGCTTTGCCACCTAGCCTGTCGAGTGTGCATCCAGTATTCCATGTTTCTATGCTCCGGAAGTATGTTGGGGACCCGTTTCATGTTTTAGACTTTAGCATGGTCCAGTTGGATGATGATTTGACCTACGATGTGGAGCCAATGGCTATTTTGGGTCGTCAGGTTCAGAGATTGACATCAAAGGATATCGCTTCGGTGAAGGTGCAGTGGAGAGGTCAGCCCGTGGAGGAGGCTACTTGGGAGACCGAGCGGAAGATGCGGAGCAGATATCCTCATATGTTTGAGGCTCCAGGTATGTTTCTTGACCCGCTCGAGGACGAGCGTTTGTTTTAGTTGGGGAGGATGTGACGACCCGGCCCGTCGTCACGTGAGTTATTGCCCCGTTTCCCCCATTTATTGCTTCTTCATGTTTCATTATCGGTATTCGGTGTGTTAGAGTTAAATCGGAATGGTTTTGATAGGAAATGAGACACTTAGTCTCTTTAAGGAAGGCTTATTTTGGAAAAATCAACTGCATGTTGACTATTGAGTTAGAGGGATCAGATGTGATTTTCGGTGATTTGGTTAGCTTCGGGGGTTGATATGTGGCTTAGGAGTGTGATCGGAATTGATTTTGGAGGTCCGGAGTAGAATTAGGCTTGAATTGGCGAAGTTAGTATTTTGGCGAAATTCCGGTTGGTAGGTGAGATTTTGATACGGGGGTCGGAATGGAATTCCGATAGTCTCAGTAGCTTCGTTAGGTGATTTTGGATGTGTGTGCAAAATTTCAGATCATTCGGAGGTGTTTTGGTCGGGTTTTTGATCAAATGCGTATTTCGGAAGTTTTTAAGAAATTTAGGCTTGAATCCGATGTAATTTGATGGTTTTGGTGTTGTTTGTGGTGTTTTGATGATTGGAACAAGTTTGAATGATGTTTTAGGACGGGTTGCCACTTTTGGTTGAGGTCTCGGGGGCCTCGGGGCGATTTCGGATGGTTTACGGGAAGTTTGGAGTTGTAAAATGCAGCAGAAAAATTGCAGAGTATTTTTGTTCTATGTGATCGCAGAGGGTGTCATGCAATCGCATAGAAGGAATTCGAGGGGCTGTTTGGTTGTGCTATGCGATCGCGGTGGAAGGCATGCGATCGCACAGGGTAAAGACCCTGTGCTATGCTATCGCAAGGAGGCCTATGCGATCACATAGGGCTAAATCTGGGGGGGCAGAATATTTGTGTTATGCGATCACATGGGCTCTAATGCGATCACATAGAAGGAGCTACAGTGATCTGGGCAGAATGCTAAAACATTTCATCCGTGAACCTAACCCATTTTTCCACCATTTTTGAGCAACCTTAAGAGCTTTTGGCCAGGAATTGAAGGGGTTTTGGCGGGAAGTGATTGGAGGTAAGTCCTATGAACTAAATACATGATTATATTGTGAAATCATCTTCGAAATTCATGAAAATATAGCCAAATTGTAAGAAATTAGGGCTTGAAATTGAAATTCTAAATTTGGGATTTGAGGGGCCATGTGTGGTCCGATTTGAGAGATATTTGTATGTATAGACTCGTGGCAAGATAAGGAACCCGATGACGTAAAAATTTCTAAGTTTCGAGACGTGGGTCCGGGGCTCGGATTTTTGCCAACTTTGTGATTCTTGATATTTTTCGATTGTTTTCGATTGGGTATTGTTCCCTTAGTATATTGTGATGTATTCGCTCTGATTTTGGTTAGATTCGACGCGCGTGGAGGCCGATTTGAGGGGTAAAGGTGTCGCGAGCTAGAGAATTAGCCAGTTCGAGGTGAGTAATGGTTATAAATGATGTTCTGAGGGTTTGAAACCCCGGATTTGCACAACGTAGTGCTATGTTGAGATAAGACACACGCTGTATGATGAGCGTGGGGTCTGTTACTACTGGGGATTTGGAATCGGTCCATCCCGTTTGATGACTCTACTGTACTTTTGACTGAGATTTAATTAATATCATTACATTATGGGCTAGTTGCCATGTTTGGGGCCTTGTGCCGATCTGTAGAACCCTTAGGGGGCATTTGTATTGGTTGACCACACCTTTCTTGTCGAAATCATACCTTCAGTCATGTTCTTAACTGATAAACATAATATGAACCAGCTTTAGAAATTGTTAAATCCTAATGAGAGTAACGTGTGGGTTGAGAACCCCATCTTATCTTAGTGCGCCCGAGAGGCCAAGTCTATATCGACTGAGAGGGGTCGAGAACCCCATGGTGAGCTTTAGGGTGCCAAGGTATTTTCAAAGATTGACTTGAGATCTGGCTACCATCAGTTGAGGATTAGGGCATCTGATATCCCTAAGACAGCATTGTGCACTCGGTACGGGCATTATGAGTTATTGGTTATGTCATTCGGGTTGACAAATGCCCCAGTAGCTTTTATGGATTTGATGAACCGAGTGTTCAGGCCATATTTGGATTCATTCGTGATAGTCCTCATTGATGATATTCTGATATATTCCCGCAGCCAGGAAGAGCACGAGCAACATCTCAGAGTGGTTCTTCAGACTCTGAAGGATAGTCAGCTATATGAAAAGTTCTCGAAGTGTGAGTTCTAGTTGAGTTCAGTTGCATTCTTGGGTCATGTCATATCAGCAGAGGGTATTCAGGTTGACCCGAAGAAGATTGAGGCAGTCAAGAACTGGCCTAGACCAGCATCAGCTACAGAGATTTGGAGTTTCTTGGAATTGACAGGCTACTATCATCGATTCGTAGAGGGGTTCTCATCTATCACAACCCCGATGACCAGGTTGACCTAGAAGGGTGCCAGTTCAGATGGTCGGACGAGTGTGAGGCGAGCTTTCAGAGGCTTAAGACAGCGCTGACTACGGCACCAGTGATAGTTTTGCCCATAGGTTCAGGGCCTTATACCATTTATTGTGATGCATCTCGCATTGGGCTTGGTGTAGTGTTGATGCAGGATGGCAAGGTCATTGCCTATGCTTCGCGGCAGTTGAAGATTCATGAGAAGAACTATCCGGTGCATGATTTAGATTTGGCAGCCATTGCTCATGCATTGAATATTTTGAGGCATTATCTGTATGGCGTGGCATGTGAGGTGTTCACTGATCACAAGAGTCTTCAGTATTTGTTCAAGCAAAAGGAGTTGAATTTGAGGCAGAGGAGGTGGTTGGAATTGTTGAAGGATTATGATATCACTATCTTACATCACCCGGGAAAGGCCAATGTGGTGGACGATGCTTTGAGTAGAAAGTCAGCCAGTATGGGCAGTCTTGCTTATATTCCAGTCGGTGAGAGGCCGCTTGCTTTAGATGTTCAGTCTTTGGCCAATCGATTTGTGAGGTTGGATATTTCTGAGCCTAGTCGAGTATTAGCTTGCACGGTTGCTCGTTCCTCGTTATTGGACGTATCCGTGATCGGCAGTTTGATGATCCCCATTTGTGTGTTCTTAGAGACACGGTGCAGCGTGGAGGTGCCAAGCAGGTTACCTTAGATGCTGATGGAGTTTTGAGATTGCAGGGTCGAGTTTGTGTGCCTAATGTGGATGGGCTTCGGGAGTTGATTTTAGATGAGGCCCATAGTTCCCGGTACTCTATTCATCTGGGCGCCGCAAAGATGTATCAGGATTTGCGGCAACATTATTGGTGGTGTAGAATGAAGAAGGATATTGTAGCATATGTAGCTCGGTGTTTGAATTGTCAGCAGGTTAAGTATGAGCATCAGAGGTCTGGTGGATAGTTTCAAGGATTGAGATTCCCGAGTAGAAGTGGGAGCGGATCACTATGGACGTCGTTACTGGACTTCCACTAAGTGACAATATTCGAAATGGGATTATTTATTTAATTCAGAGTCGCCACTTGGGAAAGGTTTGGCTTTTGGTGCCCCAAGTCCCGTATCTTGAATCCCAATTCGAGGAAAATATTCGACTTTCCAAATGAAGTCTGTGAACCAGAAATTCTAAGTAAGGAATTTTGTTGACCCGAGGGAAGGTGTTAGGCACCCACAGATCCCGTGGTTCTAGCACGGTCGCTTAAATTGTTATAATGGCTAAATATCTGATTTTAATACATGTTATAACTTGTGCGCTTTTATTAAGTTTAAACCGCTTTATTATTATTATTTTTTATAGAATTGCAACGTTGTGAAAACGTATCTCAAACCTCGTCACAATCAATGTACCCGTGGTCATAGACATGTTTCGATTCTGTTGAGATTTGGATTTGGGTTGCATAAATGCACACCCATACTTAGGGAAGTAATTTTATTAAAGACGTGCCCTAAGCGATTGGCGTATCGTTATTTTGGGCAAGGCCGTAAAACTTTGCTAAACGGCCTGTCCCGGAGTCTAAGCAACTTTACAAACACGTATAGAGGGCCCCGCAGCTTGTGCATTTTTGTTTGGCAAGGCACGCCTCATTTTTATTTTAAAAGGATTGACCTATAGTGACTATGTTTCCTATTTCGTTCGTCTCTATAATGAAAGAAAAAGAGTTCTAACTTATTTACATGCTCACGAGTTATTATAGTTGAGTTTCGAAAGTGAGTCGTTAAATTTGAAAGCGATACAATAAGGGCAGTCGGTTAACAATTATGGGCCCAGGTCCAATGTATAAGGGGTAAAACTGGACCTGTGCCATCCTTATTCAGATGTTGGGCTTAGCTAAATGATTCTACACATGTTCAAACTTTAAGAATCCGAAATGAAAGTGATATCTAATGAAACCCATTTTTTACAAATTTAGATGAGCAAGTTGTTAACTAAAATAGTTTGAACTAAAATAGTTTGAACTATTGAGTAATCAACCTAAGGCCTGATGTGTATTTGGAACATGCTGTTTAACCGAACAAATTGAACTAGCAGAATGTTACAACTACACTATTAGTCCTTTTAAACTAAAAAAAAACTACGGGGAAGAAATTTACAACTTAAACTGCTATAGGATAGTGCCCATGTTATACATAACCAACAACTACCTGATTCTAGTGAAGGCAACTAGCTAACATATATACAACCGAGATTCAGTATATAACTAGAGTTTACATGGGCAGCACATAAAATGTTCTAAGTACAGACAGTAAAAGAAAGAAAAAACTACATTAAACTACAGCTTCAAATCTTTCCCATTTTTGCATCCATGCTTCGAGTAGCTTACAAGATGTACCAGTGTATCAGTTTGTGTACCTGGTATTTGGAAAGCAAGGAAAGAAGATGAAGATCAGTAGAAGCAGCAGTAAACAGCAATTAGAAACAGCAACAGCAGCAGTAACAACCAAGCAGAATAAATCCCAGTGAACAAACTAGAAATAAACCAATGAAACAGTACCAATATCCAACCAAAACAGACTCGGGAGACTCAGTTGAGACCCGGAAACACCAATGTTAATCACAGGCAGAAACAGGTGAATCCGAAACAACAGTGGAACAATAGTTTCTGATTTTTGAACACTCAAAGAAAGATGCTTGAAGCTTCAATGGAATAATAGCAGTTAGTGCTGATTTCAAACAGTGAAGGAAAGCAGAATTTTCTCCATTTCAATGGAACAACAGAGGTTTTTCTTTTGCTTTTTTTTATTGTCTATCTAGGATTGAAGTCAAGAAATGAGCTTTCTTCACCAGTTCAAAAATAGACTCCCTTAGGTTCTAAAAAACTCTCTTTTCTTGTCCAAAATCCAGTCCCGTTAAAGACTAGAATTGGCCATTCTTTTTCAAACATTTCACTTTCAGCCTGTTTTATTCCCTCCTCATGTGCATTTCTACCTTTTTATCATTAAACCCGTGCTGTTACTGATTTCCCACCAGTAAAGCCACTAAGCCAACTCAAGTAGCACCTTTTTCACTAGTTAATTCAAAAACATGTCAGTCTTTTAACTGGCCATTTCTATTTTAAAATTAAACCCCATGCTATTTCTGATTTCCAGCCACTAAAGGCACTTAACATATTATCACTCCCACTATTGATCCCTATTTTATTCATTAGCTTAGTAGTATATTAGTATTAAACTGACAGACCATTAAAATTGAACAATTTGCAGGTTTCTAACATCCCAACCTGTTAAAACTAATTGACGACATTTATCCAATCGACTATATGAATTACAACATATAAGTCAATAGTTAATGATCAGAATCGAACAACATAGGTGATTCAAGTTGTACTGACAAAACAGGGAATTACCCTGGAAACTAATTAATCGACCAAACTCATTCCAATCGATTATATAGTTTAACACATACACTTAACAATGAACAGACGAAAATTTCGACCAAATAATAGGTCTGATTTGGAGAAGAAGAAGAACAAAGCACAGAAATCGGAAATAAAATCATTCTAACCACACAAACGAATAACAAAACAAACAAAAAATAGAACAAACAGAAAGGGAAAAAGAATACCTCAAGTAAACTAGATGACTCAGGTCCGAACTCAGACTCGACCTTTTTGAGGTCAAATGGACCTTAATCAAGTGTTCTCAACGGAGAACACTTCGACTAAGGTCTATTAGACCCCACACCCTCTGCTAATTTGGACAAATTCCTGGTTCTTGGATTTCTAGGGTTCTTGGGGCTCAGATTAGGGGTTCGAGCTTTTCTGGTTCGATTCGAACCAAACCAGGCTTGGTTTGGTCATGAGGGAGGTCAGGGGAGTAACTGGTGTGAATTTGGGGTCGGTTAGTATAGGTTGAGGTTTGGCTCGAATCTTCAGATGAAGATTCGAGACGATGTAGGTTGATTCGAGCCAAACGGTTTATAGATTCGTGTCCAGGGGGTCGAGGTGCACTAGGGGTGTTAATTTGGTGGTCACCGGAATCGTTGCCGCCGGGTTTATGGTGAGGGGGTGGAAAGGCGGCGCTAGGGTTCCGAGGTCGTTTGGTTCGTCTTTGAGGGTGGTGTTTGGGAATGAAATGGGTAAAGGGGTTTGGGGGTTTTTGGGTATATTAAATGTGACGATTAATTTGAGCCGTTAGATCAAATGATCTTAACGGCTCGGATTAAATGGTGAAGGACGGGACGGGGTCGTTTGGTGTAGAAACGGGGTCGTTTGGTTTTAATGAGGGACTGGGTCGATCCGGGTAAGCGGGTCGGGTTATGGGGTGAGATCTTGGACCGTTAGATGAGGATGGATGAACGGTCGAGATTCGCCGGTCTCGAAACGACGTCGTCTGAGGCGTCTTTGAGAGCTGAAGGTTTGGACCGGGTATAGGTCTCGTTTGGGCCTGATTTTGGCCCAAAAAGGGAATGGCCCTGTCCAAATTTCTTTTTCTATTTTTGTTCTTTTCCTTTTTAATTCCTAGTTTACATTTCGAATTTACAAAAATCCTAAAAATAAATTATAAAAATAAAAATTATATCACACAGACATTAATTGATTCTTAGCAATAATTAACACACAATATCAAATATTAATTAAACAAAATCAACCATTAAACAATAAAAATGACAAAATTACCAAAAATAATATTTTTTGTGATTTTCATTCCAAATATGATTTAATTAATTCCTAATAGCCGAATAAAATCCTAAATTCATGCAACATATTTTTTTTGTATTGAAATAATCACAGACAAAACTACAAAATAACTATCTGAAATGCCACACAGATTTTAAAAATTACGCACAAAGAAAAAATTGATTTATTTTTGATTTTTTGGAGTAATTGTCGTGAGAGCAAAAATCACGTGCTCATAGCTGCCCCTCTTTGTTCGAAAACATGCAGGGTTTTCGTGCAAAGATAAAGTGAGCAGATATGAGCGATTTTTGCCCGTTTGAGTACTCCGTGTGAAGTATTTATTTTTTTTTTGAAATATTTGACCGAACCTTTGCTTCAAAGCTTTCCTACATATCCTGGGCTAAACAGGAATCAGGTCAATATAGTTCGGGAAGTTTTGGTAGCTAGGACTACCAAGAGCCGTGGTTTTACTGTTACCGCTGTTGCTGCTGCTGTTACTGCTTGCTGACCTCCTTATTATACCAAAAGGGAAAATCGAAGCTAAGCTAGCTATGCCTATCAACTATGAGTTACAAGATTCCTATCTATAATTCTCTTGAAACTTGATCTTGAGTCTTAGCTAATTTTGTTGTAGACTTCGATCTGAATCTTGATGCTCGCAAGTTGTAGGTGCTTGTTTACTTCTGCAGCATTGAGTAAGACAGGATTGGCGGAGCTCGTGACTTCAATCATATTTTGAGCGATACGCACTTTTTTTGTTCCAGTATTTGGGCTCATCTTCTTTTGTTCTTTTCTTCCTTTCTTTTATTCTGGATTGAGACTCACTCCATAGGTCATCTCGATCTCTGTGCCTCGAGGTCAAACCTGCTCAGACAACGAAACAAACAAACGAACAAAAATTTTCTGCCCCAGTTTCACTAGGAAAATTTCGTGAGTCAATTGCCATAAGAATCTACAGAATTGATGAGGGGATTGGAAACCTCAAGTCTAAAAGACGCAACTCAGGGATTGGAGCCCTAATGTCGGCTAAAGAAAAATCGCTCAACTCAGGGATTGGAGCCCTAATGTCGGCTAAAAGAAAACTTGCTCAACTCAGGAATTGGAGTCCTAATGTTGGCTAAAGGAAAAACAACTCAACTCAGGGATTGAAGCCCTAATGTCGGCTAAGGAAAATGCTCAACTCAGGGATTGGAGCCCTAATGTTGGCTAAAGAAAACTCTCTCAACTTAGGGATTGGAGCCCTAATGTCGGCTAAAGGAAACTTGCTCAACTCAGGGATTGGGGCCCTAATGTCGGCTAAAGGAAAATTACTCAACTCAGGGATTGGAGCCCTAATGTCGGCTAAAGGAAACTTGCTCAACTCAGGGATTGGGGCCCTAATGCCGGCTAAAAGAAAACTTGCTCAACTCAGGGATTGGATCCCTAATGTCGGCTAAAGAAAAACAAAACGCACAACTCAGGGGTTGGAAACCTCAAGTCTAAAAGACGCAACTCGGGGATTGGAGCCCTAATGTCGGCTAAAAGAAAACTTGCTTAACTCAGGGATTGGAGCCCTAATGTTGGCTAAAGGAAAAACAACTCAACTCAGGAATTGGAGCCCTAATGTTGGCTAAAGGAAAAACAACTCAACTCAGGGATTGGAGCCCTAATGTCGGCTAAGGAAAATGCTCAACTCAGGGATTGGAGCCCTAATGTTGGCTAAAGAAAACTCGCTCAACTTAGGGATTGGAGCCCTAATGTCAGCTAAAAGGCGACTAGGGAATGGAGGCCCTATGTCTAAAATCTCAACTCAGGGATTGGAGCCCTAATGTTGGCAAAGGTGACTAGGGAATGAAGACCCTATGTCTAAAATCTCAACTCAGGGATTGGAGCCCTAATGTTGGCGAAAAATAGGTTGATATTGGGGATTCTAAACTAACCCCTTTTTTGGAATTTTCTTCTTATTTCTCTTTTCGTTTTTTTTTAATTATTTTTTTTCAGTAAAAATGCAGGAAAGAATTTGGAGGAAATTTCCCTTTTGGGTTGATTCCTTGCTGCAAAGCTGTTTCTTGCACTTGTGCATTTCTTTTCCTTTTTGGTTGCACCTGCTTCTTGCACGGTTGCTTTGGATTGCACCTGTTTTAATTTTCCAAACAAAGAACAATTGTCAGTTTGAAAACGGTGGTTGGTTCGGTGGCCTTGATCATTCCAATTGCTTGGTTCCGGCCTCATTTCTGTTGAGAAACTTCGCCATTGATTGGCTTCAAAGGCGACCCCCTTTCAAACTGATAAGACTCAGATTTCAGGATTTCATGATAACTCGCCCGTGTAAGGCTTTGGTTTTCATTCCGCTTTCCAGGCCCCTTTTTTTTTCTTTTAATGCATTTACTTTGGAGGTAATCAAACATCATGATTAGTCGGGATTGGACTGACGCACCACTGAGGCTGGGTATTTTCTTCACCTCTTGCCAGACGGAGCTCTGTGAAACTGGTCCTGCCACCTTTTCTTTCTAACACATTTTAGAATTTAGGGTTAAGCCGAAAGGGATTCAAGTAAAGGTAAACAAAGAGCGGAAAAACGAATTTAAAAGAGAAGCGTCCCTTTCGGGGGAAAAGGACTTATCTGAGGTGCATGCTGGCTTTAAACTAACATGACATGCTTTTTGGACTGGATGCTCGAACCTCACGAACTTGCATTTCCTCATGAACCAAAACGGATCTATGTTTCCCAACCAGGGAACCTTGCCGGAACTTTCTATGGTGAAATCATCTTTTCGGCCGACAGCGCCCTTTGCGGGTTTTCGCTAGTCGATCTCTCTCATTTCTCTTCTCACCGTCGCCCGATAGTACTTTTTGCGGGTTTTCACTAAACGGACTCTCTCATTCTTGGTTTCTCTACTCTCGTCGCCTCATGGTGCCCGAAGGTTTTCACCGACAAGACTCTCTCATTTTATTTCTCTTAATTTTAGAATGCATCGGCTTCCAACCATGATATTTCTTGGTTTCCCCCGCCTTTGGCAATTGATCCGAAGGACTTGTACTTGGTTTTTGGTAAAAAGAATTGTGGATGAAATTACAACTTCGGAATCATTTGGTGTGCCCGTAGTTGAACCATTATAACATCTGCCCCAGTTTCAACTTCAGGGAAAATTGGATTTTTGTTTTGGTGTGACTGAACCCCAGAGAGAGGCTGCCTACGTATCCTTTCGGAATCAAGTCAGACGTAGTTCAGGCTTTTGGTTTCAATGGTGCTTTTGGATTCCAAAGAGGGTAGCCAAATAAATGTAACCGGCTCAAAGGGTTTGTAGAAAGAGTTGATAGTGTTTGGGTAACGGGAATAAAAGCCTTCATTATCTCAAATATGCCAACACATCACCGAAGTAAACTCAGACATAGTACCTTTTGACTGCATCTGCGTTCACATCTGTTTCAGGATCATTTCCTTCAATATCACCCAGATACAACGCTCCTCTTGGCAATATCTTCCTGATGATATACAGACCTTTCCAATTAGGAGCAAATTTTCCTTTCGCTTCCTGGTGATGTGGAAGAATGCGCCTTAACACTAGTTGACCTACTTCAAAATTCCTGGGTCGCACTTTCTTGTTGTAAGCATGGGCCATTATTTGTTGGTACAACTGCCCGTGACAGACCGCAGTCATTCGCTTTTCATCAATTAAGGTCAACTGCTCCAATCGAGTCTTAACCCATTCGTTATCTTCAATCTCTGCTTCAACAATGGTTCGGAGCGAAGGAATTTCTACCTCTGCCGGTATCACAGCCTCGGTCCCATAAACCAATAAGTATGGGGTTGCCCCTACTGATGTGCGTACTGTAGTGCGATATCCCACCAAGGCAAAAAGGTAACTGTTCATGCCATTGTATAGAACTCTGGATTGACTTCCTCAAAATCTTCTTGATGTTTTTGTTTGCTGCTTCAACAGCGCTATTGGCCTTGGGCCGATAAGGAGTGGAGTTCCTATGCGTTATTTTGAACTGTTCGCATACATCCTCCATCAAGTGACTATTTAAGTTTGCCGCATTATATGTGATGATAGTTGCAGGAATACCGAAACGACAGATAAGATTTGAATGTACAAAATCCACCACGGCTTTCTTAGTGACCGATTTGAGAGTGACAGCTTCGACCCATTTTGTGAAGTAATCAATAGCGACCAATATGAATCTGTGTCCATTTGAGGCTTTTGGCTCGATTGGCCCAATGACGTCCATGCCCCAAGCAACAAATGGCCAAGGTGCAGACATGGGATGCAGTTCTGTGGGAGGTGCATGACTCAAATCACCGTGCACCTGACACTGATGACACTTTCGAACGAAACTAAAACAGTCCTTTTCCATGGTCATCCAGTAATAACTCGCTCGAAGGATTTTCTTTGCTAAAACATACCCGTTCATGTGGGGGCCGCATACTCCCACGTGTACCTCATGCATGATTCTTCCAGCCTCTTCTGTGTCAACACATCTCAACAAATTGATATCTGGGGTTTTTTATACAATACTTCGCCGCTCAAAAAGAATCCACTCGCATGCCGCCTAATAGTTCTATTTTGATCTCCAGTAGCATGTTCGGGGTATTCTTGTGTTTTCAAGAACCTCTTAACATCATGGTACCATGGCTGGGAACTTGGTCCCACCTCGATTACATTACAGTAACTGTGTCTTTCCCTGATTTGGATTTCCAAGGGATAGATGTGGGAATTGCCTGGATAAGGTAACATTGAAGCTAAGGTGGCAAGTGTATCGGCTAGTTCATTGTGACACCGCGGGATATACCTGAACTCTATTGATTTGAATCGCTTGCTGAGATCCTTCACGTGCTGCCGGTAAGGAATAAGCTTGACATCTCGAGTTTCCCACTCACCCTGGGCTTGTCGTATAATCATATCAGAATCCCTCATAATCAACAAATCTTCAACATCTTGATCGATCGCCATATTCATGCCCATGATGTAGGCTTCATATTCAGCTACATTGTTCGTGCAAAAGAAACAAAGCCTAGCTGTAGCCGGATAGTGTTGACCACTGGGTGAGATCAAGATTTCCCCAATTCCTACACCTTTGGCATTTACAGCCCCATCAAAGAACATCTTCCAAGCATGAGCGTCTTCCGAGACTACTCCTATGGTGTTTATCTCTTTATTTGGAAAATAAATACTCAATGGTTGGTACTCATCATCAATCGGGTTCTCAGCCAAATGATCTGCTAACGCCTGGGCTTTCATTGCCGTGCGAGTGATATAGACTATGTCGAATTCAGTAAGCAAGATTTGCCACTTTGCTAATCTCCCAGTAGGCATCGGTTTTTGGAATATGTACTTCAAAGGATCCAACCTGGTTATGAGGTAAGTAGTATGAGCTTGGAGATAATGTCTCAATTTTTTAGCGACCCACGTCAAAGCACAACACGTTCTTTCCAACAAAGTGTACTTGACCTCATAAACGATGAACTTCTTGCTTAAGTAATAGATCGCCTGCTCTTTCTTTCCATGTCATGTTGTCCGAGGACACAACCGAAAGAATTTTCCAAGACCGTCAGATACAAGAACAGGGGTCTCTCTGGCTCTGGCGGGACCAAAACTGGAGGATTTATATTCTTTGATCTTGTCAAAAGCCTCTTGACACTCAGCCGTCCATTTAATTTCTGCATCCTTCCTCAATAGCTTGAATATGGGCTCACATGTGCTAGTCAGTTGGGCAATGAATCGACTGATATAGTTTAACCTGCCCAATAGACTCATCACGTCTTTCTTCATTCTTGGATGAGGTAGATCTCGGATAGACTTTATCTTTATTGGATCTAACTCGATACCTCTATTGCTTACTATGAAACCCAGAAGCTTGCCCGATGGGACTCCGAAGGCGCACTTAGCCGGATTCAGCTTCAGGTCGTACTTTCTCAGCCTCTCAAAAAATTTCCTCAAGTCTCGAACATGATCATCCTGAGTCCTGGACTTGACTATCACGTCATCTACATACACCTCTATCTCTTGATGCATTATATCATGAAAAATGGCAGTCATGGCTCTCATGTAAGTTGCCCCGGCATTCTTTAAACCGAACGGCATAACCCGATAACAGTAAGTACCCCAAGATGTAGTGAAGGCGGTTTTCTCGGCATCTTCTTCATCCATCAACACCTGATGATATCCAGCGTAACAATCTACGAAAGACTGTATCTCATGTTTGGCACAGTTATCAACAAGGATGTGGATGTTGGGCAACGGGAAATTGTCTTTGGGACTTGCCCTATTCAAATCTCGATAATCCACACACACCCGAGTTTTTCCATCTTTCTTCGGTACAGGAACTACATTAGCCAACCACGTAGTATACTGGACTACCCGAATTACTCATGTTTTCAACTGCTTTGTGATTTCTTCTTTGATCTTATCACTGATATCAGTCTTGAACTTCCTCTGCTTCTGTTGAACTGGAGGACAATCAGGGTAAATTGGCAATTTATGCACCACTAGATCAACACCTAATCCTGGCATGTCATCGTATGACCAAGCAAACACATCTTTAAATTCAAAGAGGAGTTGAATTATTGCATCTCGCGTTTTCTCATCTGTGTGAATGCTTTATTTTGGTTTCTCGGATTTCTTCAGGAGTTCCCAAATTAAACGGTTCGGTAACATTCAAATTCATCTTAGGTTTATTCTCAAAGTGTTCCAATTCTCGATTTATTTCCCTAAAAGCCTATTCTTCGCCATATTCCGGTTCTTGGTTCATTATTTCACAATTAGACAGCTCGTTTGGATCTGGGCGTGAAGTCTGCAAGCATGTCATATTATTTAAAGCCGCATTATTATAACTGAAAGGAAAAGATAAAAAAAATAGCAAAAATCAGAAAGAATAAAGAAAAAAATGATGAAATACTGATTTTATTCCTTGGAATTGGGAAGATAACAGGGTTTATATTTCAGGAAGTTAAAACAGGAAACTAAAGAAAAACATCTGAGTTACACCCTAGGATAACTCGTGATGTAGGAAAGGTGGCAGGACAAGTCTACCCGGACTCCTACCTAACTGGGAACGGTGTAGCCTCCCAATTTTGAAGCTTAGCATTTGGCCCCATGTATAGCACCTCAGCGGTGCTTGTGCCTTCTCCCAGCTGAACCATGTGGGTTTCATATAGTATCTTTCTCATGGCCCCACAGATCTCCTCAATCTCTTCGGTAGTAAAGGCCTCATCTTCTTCTTTATTCTGGTATTTTGGCTTGACAAACGTTCTGTAAAGATGCGGAACCGGCTGAGGCAAGACCCAACCATCCTTCTTTCTATCATTTGCCCATCTTATATCAGCTGGAGTGGGTCTGAAGCCTACCCCGAAGAACTTTTCACTGGTGGGCAGGGTGATAAGTTCAACCACCCCTTGCAATGATTTCCCAAGTCCCTTCCCCAGTTTGAAGCCATGTCGGATCATTTCTTTAGCCACCATGATTGATGCATTAGAAAGGAACGGTTGGGGGCAAGGTTTTCCTTCTTCATACTGCTCCGCCAGCACAACTTCAAAAGCCTGATAAACTGTGTGCTCACTCCCTTCTCTTGCTTCAAGATATGGGATGGATGGGTCCCGATAAATAGACTGTTCGTCTTCTCCGTGGACCACAATTTCCCGGTCTTCATATTCAAACTTCATCATTTGGTAGAGAGTGGAGGGTACAGCCCCTGCAGCATGAATCCAAGGTCTTCCGAGGAGAAAGTTGTAAGATATGTCCATATCCAGTACCTGGAAAGTTACTTCGAACTCCACCGGCCCAATAGTCAATATCAGGTCTATTTCTCCGAGGGTGTCCCTCTTGATGCCATCAAAAGCTCTTACACAGACATTATTGGAGCGAATCCTTCCGGTCCCAATTTCCATTCTTTGCAGTGTGGAGAGCAGACAAATGTCAACACCCGAACCCCCATCCAATATTACTCGCTTGACGTAGTAGTCTTCACACTTGACTGTCAGATGTAAAGCCTTGTTGTGAGCTGCTCCCTCCGGAGGCAAATCATTCTTGCTAAAAGAAACTTGATTAACCGCAAAGAACCTTTCCGTCATTCTTTCGAGTTGTTCAACTGAAGTCTCAGCCGGCACATACGCTTCATTCAAGGTTTTGAGCAGGATCTTCTGATGTTCGGCGGACCTCATTAGCAAAGATAGCATAGACACTTGTTCAGGGTATTTGCGCAACTGATCCACCACTTCATAGTCAGGCATATTCATCTTCTGGAAGAAAGCCTCTGCTTCTTCATCGCTTACAGGCTTCTTGGGTGGGAAGCGCTTCCGTGTGTCATTATTCACTTCTTGAATGTCTGAATATTTTCCAGCAGAAGTATTTTCTGGAAGTTCCCCCGTGATTTCTTTGCCTTTGTATGTAACCAATGTTTGTTGATAATTCCATGGTACCGTAGACGGGTCTGTCATTGGCTTCTGTGGCACGCATCCGATAACCGCTGGCTCATTCAGCTGAGGCGGTTTAATCGTCCCCCGGACCACATAGGCCCCTTTCGACACGTACATCGGTATTCCTCTTTTCATTTCAAATCCCTGTAGCTTCTCTGATCGATCTCGTGGAATATAGAGAACCTCATTCTTCAAAGGCACCATCGCCTCTGTTTTTGTCTCAGCCTTCTTTTCGAGCTCAACCTTGACAGTATTGGTCTTCTTTTCCCCTTTCTCTTGCTTCGGGGCTGATTTAGGATTTCTCTCTGCATCGACAATGGCAATTATAGCTTTCAGGGCAGGATCAAACTCCTTGTCCTCACAGATCATCCCAATCAATGGCCCATTATTGTGAGCGGGCAACGGATTGTTGGTCACATTTGGGACCTCCTCGTCCCTTAATACTATCTTTTCCTGTTCAATTAAGTTCCCTACCGCTCTTTTTAAAGTCCAACAATCATTGGTATCATGCCCTTCTGCTCCCGAATGATAAGCACACCTAATACCGACTCTGTAAGCAGGTGATGCTGGATTTTGCCTTGTCTGAGGGACTGGTTGCATGAAACCCATCTGGACCAGTTTTGGGAATAGGGTAGAATATGGTTCACCAATGGGTGTGAAAGTTTGTCTTCTGGGTGGTTCTTAAGGACGGAAGTTATTCTGGGGTAGTTGTGCATTATAGTGGTTTCGGTAAGGAGACTGATTTCTGGGAGGTGGAGCTTGGCTCCGATTGGCTTGTTGTGGTGGCCGGACGTAAGACTGAGTATTCATGACCGAGTATGGCTGAGGAGTATAGGCCAAATCTTGGTGAGGGTAATAGTGCTGCAGGGTCCTCTCTGAGAAAAGGGATCTGGGAGTATAGTTTCTCCTTGTACCCGACGCTGCCATGAACGTTTCTTCCCTTTTCTTTCCCTTTGCTATTCCTCCAGACCCACCCTGAATGGCTTGGGAGGTAGCTCTGATAGCAGATTGGCTTAGAATTCGACCCGTTTTTAGCCCATTTTCTACCATTTCCCCGATCTTAATCGCTTCTGCGAAAGGTTTTCCCATGGCCGACATCATGTTTTGGAAGTAATCTGATTCTTAATCCTGGAGGAAAGTAGTGACCATTTCTATTTCATCCATGGGAGGTTTTACCCTTGATGCTTGCTCGCACCATTTAATAGCGTATTCTCTGAAGCTTTCTGAGGGTTTCTTCTTCAAGTTTGACAAAGAATTCCTGTCTGGCACGATGTCAATATTATACTGAAACTGTCTTACAAAATCGTTGGCAAGATCGTCCCAAATGTGCCATCGAGATATGTCCTGATCCATATACCACTCTGAGGCTATGCCCACCAAGCTTTCTCCGAAGTATGCTATCAACAATTCTTCTTTGCCGCCAGCCCCACGCAATTGGTTGCAATACTTTTTGAGGTGAGCAATGGGATCGCCATGCCCATCATATTTCTCAAACTTTGGTGTTTTGAACCCTACGGGCAGGTGCATGTGAGGGAACATGCACAGATCAGTATAGGAGACACTCTTCTGCCCGCTTAAGCCTTGCATATTTTTTAAGCTCTGCTCGAGGCTCCTCATTCTTCTCACCATTTCATCTTGTTCAGGAGCTTTGGGATTTCGGTCTTGCCCAGGCGTAAACTCGCATTGAGGCAATTGAGGGTGAGCGCTGGTGGTAAACCGAGTTGGTTCCAGTGAGAAAGATGGTGCTTGAAATGTGAATGAGGAAGAGTCAAAATTAGGCCTGTGTATAGCGGGTTGTGCCGCAATTGGACAGGGCAGTGCAGTGAATATATTTGTAGCCACATCTGTCGTTGACACCCGGGGATAAGAATCGAAGGGTGATCCAGCAGAGTGGGCTGAAATGGTAGGATACCCGAATGGGGAAGTTGGATAACTTATGGGGACGTTGGAAGTCCCACTTGTCCTAGAGAATAGCTCGGGAATCCAGGGATTACACTCGGCGGCTCTTTTCTATTATTCCAGTCATCCAACATTTCCAACATGCGAAGCCGCAAGATTCTGTTTTCTTCAGCAGTTGCTGATTCGGAAGTTGGGATGGCCGAGATTGAATTCTCTTCGGAAATAGGAATTGTTGGCAAAGGAATTTCTGAAGACATCTCTACACTTCCCTTTGATCTCGTGAAGTAAGTGTGAATACTTCTTCTTGACTTAGTGACGGGCAGCTGAACACTTCCTTTCGACCTCGTAAAGTATGAATATGGGGTCAGACCTCCACAAAACCAAACCACCTTTGTAAAAACATGGACTTAGCAACAAGCAAACGGTTAGTTTGAAACAAATAACAGACAGGTAATCTCACGTTGGGGTGTGATGCACCCATACAGTTAAGTGAGTTTCTACATGTTTGCATCGATGGCATGCGTCATTCCGGCTTCTCTTTATGCTCCTCTTTATTTTATTTTTTTATTTTTTTATTTTATTTTTTTGTATCATTATTATTATTATTTTGGTTTTACAACCTTTCTTCTTATTTAAGGTTCCGGTCGAATCTTACGAAGATTGCCTACGTATCACGGCCCCGCGTGAATCAAACCAAGCATAGTTCGGGACAAACAAGTGCAAAATAAAGAAACATTTTTTTTTATTACTAAAACATTCTATTACAAACTAAACATTTTTGAAAAAGGGAGAATAACAGACTTGAAATAAATACAAACTCAAAAACTACTGATACACCCTGATGCGAAAAGACAAACAAAAGACGCCAAGACGGAAAATACAGACTCGACCTATAAATACATTAAAGCTTTAAAAATTGGCGCCTGCGGGGCATCATTTGGCCTCGCCGCGGGCTTAGGTGCGAGGTCCCTTTCAAGTTGTTCCAGCTCATTCATGGTTCGCTTGACATAAATTATCACTGCCGAGAAGAAGGTAGTGCGGGTCATATCTTCGCACCGTAGACACCTCCTAATGATGACATGGGCAATGGTCTTAATCTTATCCCTGGTTTGCCCCTTTTCTATGAGTAGGCGCTCTATTTGATCATTACGGGCCTTCAAAACCCGAGAATCCTGGAGATGTTGATTCTGCCACTGCTGAATTTCTACTTCCATCTGGGCCAGTAAATTATAGCAATGTCTATTTTCAGCTTCAAAGGTTCAGGCTTGCTTAGCCACTTTGTCCTCAAGAGTGGCCACCTTTCTCTTCAAATTTGCAATGGCTTGCTCGTGATCCCTTTTCAACTGCTGCAGGTACCGGTTGCGCTCCTCTGTTCTTTTTGCCCAGTGTGCCTCGAGTCCTGCTATGGTATTCTCAAAATTCTCCAGCTCACTTCGGCACTCACTAATTTCCATTTTTAAACCTTTTATCAGTCGCTCATCCGACCGGCTCCTTTGTTGGTTATCTGCGGCTATCCTTATTTGCTGGATTTGGGCCCTAAGCGCCTCGTTTTCCTGGTCCAACCTGTTCTTTTCTCCCAGATCAGTAGCAACTTGCACGTTGTTCTCAAATTCTAGCCTTCAATTTGTTGTTTCAGCTTGCTGATTTCAGCCTGATAGCCTTTTTCTTTTGCTAACCAATCCCATTGCTCCTGTGATGGCTCGGCAAAATTCAGGATATGGGGCCTTTTAGCCGGCCTTTTGTGCTCAAGTTCTCTTCTGTACCACACAAGGTACCCTGGTGCTACTTCACCTTTGGCCCGATCCTGCATGCAAGTATCTGCTTTTAAACATTGGCATTCATTCCAGATCTGGCGGACTTTTGCTTCAGGAAATTGCCCGTCATGGCTAATCTCAATTGCTTGAGCACTAAGATATTCCTCGTGTGGCACTATCTGCCATCTCCCGAGTTGTCTCAAAACTCGATAGGGCGCGTAAGGATGAATGCTCTTAAGTCCCATCAATAGAAAGTGGGTCCTAGCTGCCGACATATATATGACCTCATCAACAGGCAACCATCCCAGTGTCCATTGTATTTGGTTGGCGGTGAGGGTTTGAAAAAATGACGTCCATGCCGTAACTCCCTCGGGTAGACTGACCTCCTTGATTCTCGTGTAAAACTCTTCTATGCAAGTCTTCTTCGAGGAACCAATACTCAAAAACTCGGAACAGTGGCAGAGATGTTCAGTCATCCATATTTGTAGCAGCAAATTACACCTCTCGAAAAAATTCCCTCTGGCTTTGCAGGCTGTGAGAGCTCGAAAGATATCAGATACTACCATAGGCACGAGAGTGCTTTCATTTTGAGTGAGCAAAGTACTGACAACCCCAGATATTTTCAGATCAATGTTTCCGTCTTTCCTTGGAAACACCAAAAGGCCTAAAAATGTTATCATGAAAGCCACTCGTCTATGCTCATCCCACTTCTGACGGTTACCTTTGCTGCATAACTTGTTACCCGGATTGTTGAATCCTCCTACATGACTATATATGTCGTATATGAAGTGCGGATTACAAAAACCTGCGGCCAAATCTGGGTTATGGACCATCCTGGGTATCTTTAATGAATCTAGAAACTGATGCACAGTGACAGCTCTTGGGGCAACCAGGTATTTTTGCCTTAATGGAACTTCAGCATTCTCGATGTACCCGGCTATTTCCTCCAGAGTCGAGGTGAGTTCAAAATCGGAGAAGTGGAACACATTGTGTGTCGGGTCCTAGTAGGTGACCAAAGCTCTTATGATATCTCTCTGAGGCTGGATTTCCAATAAACCCATGAGGCCTTTCAGATATTTCTTGACCTCATCTTGCCCTTCACCACCTAGATCATCCCACCATAGCCGCAACTTGACGGGGACTTTAGTCATTATCGAAAAGTGTTCATTTTGCATTGTGCTCATCCTGCACATTTATTAAGATAATTTAAGCCAAAATTATTTGACTCAAAAATGATTTGACTATATTTTAGAAAGAAAGATCCGATTTTTTCGAACACGGCCTTTCAGCAATTCGGGGATGAATATTTTAAGGCTGTGAGGATCAACCGATCAAAACTCTAAAGGATGATCGAAAGTGGCCGTTTATGCAAAGTTAGCCTTCCGTCGTCCCTTTCGGGAACATTTGGCTATTTTTGACAAAAACAGCATCACTTGATTTATTTATGACTCTTTTTTTCAAAATAGTGGCCTGACATTGGGAACACGGCCTCACAGAGCCTCGGGGATGAGGACTCTAGGGCTGTTGGGCAAATTGGTCAAAATTCAAAAAATGACCAAAAGCGGCTGTTTATGCAAAGTCAGCCTTCCGGCGCATCCCTTTCGGGATTCGGCTACATTTGACAAAAGCGGCATCTCCCGACTATTTATGATGAAATTAAAATTCTTACATTTTGGTTATTTCTGAAAAAGGGGAGGTTGGACCCGATGAGGGTTGCCTACGTATCTCACACCCTGTGAGAATCAAACCGGCGTAGTTCGGGCAGATAAAAAAAACTTCTTTTTAAAAAACAAGACTTTTTTTCCATTGGCAAACAAAACCATTTTTCATAAACAAAACTTTTCTTTTTTTTCAAAAATTCGGTAGAGTTTCGACACTATTTGGACGTTGATTTTTTTTCAAAGCAGGCAATTAACTACCTCTATCTCCCTTTCCTCAAGACATTCAAAAACCGGTCGGCATGCAAGTCCGAAACAAACAAATGCACAAGTAACAAGTTGGATGCATCAGGACGGTCTTTTGTCATTTTGGTACATCTGTCCTAGACAGACCCAACCCCTGTGTTGAGCCTCCAAAGTCAAATGCACATGATGCAAACAAACGTTCCTACTAGGGATCCGGCATGAAGTTGAGTTATTCTAGGTTCGTAACCTGGGTATTTGTTCTAGACTGTGTACCCGAGCGGACAACTCGAGTCGGGGAGGGGGCTACGTACCGGGGACCCGCGAGATCGTCCGGCTTTGTAACTTGTCCGACCTCTTTCTTGTTTCAGGGTATGACACTAATAGAATAGGGAGTCTCGACCAGCAAGCACATCCCCGAAGATGAGAAGAGGAGGGTTTCGGCACAGTTTATATACAGTTCAGATAATATCAAAGCGATAAAAGGCAACATTTAGCACGTTATGCCCAAACATATAATAAAGATCAGATAATAAAGCCAAATATAACAATTATCCTAAGCTCGAATTCTTGAACCCTGAACCAGAGATTCCGGGTTCGTTCCCCAGCAGAGTCGTCAGAGCTGTCACACCTCCTTTTTGCGCGCCTACCCCGAAGGATAAATGCGTAAGGGAGTTTTTCCATTTTAAGTGACAATATTCGAAATGGGATTATTTATTTAATTCAGAGTCGCCACTTGGGAAAGGTTTGGCTTTTGGTGTCCCAAGTCACCGGTTTATCTTGAATCCCAATTCGAGGAAAATATTCGACTTTCCAAATGAAGTCTGCGAACCAGAAATTCTAAGTAAGGAATTCTGTTGACCCGAGGGAAGGTGTTAGGCACCCACGGATCCCGTGGTTCTAGCACGGTCGCTTAAATTGTTATAATGGCTAAATATCTGATTTTAATACATGTTATAACTTGTGCGCTTTTATTAAGTTTAAACCGCTTTATTATTATTTATTTTTTTATAGAATTGTAACGTTGTGAAAACGTATCTCAAACCTCATCACAATCAATGTACCCGTGGTCATAGACACGTTTCGACTCTGTTGAGATTTGGATTTGGGTTGCATAAATGCACACCCATACTTAGGGAAGTAATTTTATTAAAGACGCGCCCTAAGCGATTGGCGTATCGTTATTTTGGGAAAGGCCGTGAAACTTTGCTAAACGGCTTGTCCTGGAGTCTAAGCAACTTTACAAATACGTATAGAGGGCCCCGCAGCTTGTGCATTTTTGTTTGTCAAGGCACGCCTCATTTTTATTTTAAAAGGATTGACCTATAGTGACTATGTTTCCTATTTCGTTCGTCTCTATAATGAAAGAAAAAGAGTTCTAACTTATTTACATGCTCACGAGTTATTATAGTTGAGTTTCGAAAGTGAGTCGTTAAATTTGAAAGCGATACAATAAGGGCAGTCGGTTAACAATTATGGGCCCAGGTCCAATGTATAAGGGGTAAAACTGGACCTGTGCCATCCTTATTCAGATGTTGGGCTTAGCTAAATGATTCTACACATGTTCAAACTTTAAGAATCCGAAATGAAAGTGATATCTAATGAAACCCATTTTTGCGAATTTAGATGAGCAAGTTGTTAACTAAAATAGTTTGAACTAAAATAGTTTGAACTATTGAGTAATCAACCTAAGGCCTGGTGTGTATTTGGAACATGCTGTTTAATCGAACAAATTGAACTAGCAGAATGTTACAACTACACTATTAGTCCTTTTAAACTAAAAAAAACCTACGGGGAAGAAATTTAAAACTTAAACTGCTATAGGATAGCGCCCATGTTATACATAACCAACAACTACCTGATTCTAGTGAAGGCAACTAGCTAACATATATACAACCGAGATTCAGTATATAACCAGAGTTTACATGGGCAGCGCATAAAATGTTCTAAGTACATACAGTAAAAGAAAGAAAAGACTACACTAAACTACAACTTCAAATCTTTCCCATTTTTGCATTCATGCTTCGAGTAGCTTATAAAATGTACCACTGTATCAGTTCGTGTACCTGGTATTGGAAAGCAAGGAAAGAAGATGAATATCAGTAGAAGCAGCAGTAAACAGCAAATAGCAACAGCAACAGCAGCAGTAACAACCAAGCAGAATAAATCCCAGTGAACAAACCAGAAATAAACCAATGAAATAGTACCAATATCCAACCAAAACAGACTCGGGAGACTCAGTTGCGACCCGGAAACACCAATGTTAACTACAGACAGAAACAGGTGAATCCGAAACAACAGTGGAACAATAGTTTCTGATTTTTGAACATTCAAAGAAAGAAGCTTGAAGCTTCAATGGAATAATAGCAGTTAGTGCTGATTTCAAACAGTGAAGGAAAGCAGAATTTTCTCCACTTCAATGGAACAACAAAGGTTTTTCTTTTGCTTTTTTTTTTTATTGTCTATCTAGGATTGAAGTCAAGAAATGAGCTTTCTTCACCAGTTCAAAAATAGACTCCCTTAGGTTCTAAAAACTCTCTTTTCTTGTCCAAAATCCAGTCCCGTTAAAGACTAGAATTGGTCATTCTTTTTCAAACATTTCACTTTCAGCCTGTTTTATTCCCTCCTCATGGGCATTTCTACCTTTTTATCATTAAACCCATGCTGTTACTGATTTCCCACCAGTAAAGTCACTAAGCCAACTCAAGTAGCACCTTTTTCACTAGTTAATTCAAAAACCTGTCAGTCTTTTAACTGGCCATTTCTATTTTAAAATTAAACCCCATGCTATTTCTGATTTCCATCCACTAAAGGCACTTAACATATTATCACTCTCACTATTGATCCCTATTTTATTCATTAGCTTAGTGGTATATTAGTATTAAACTGACAGACCATTAAAACTGAACAATTTGCAGGTTTCTAACATCCCAATCTGTTAAAACTAATTGACGACATTTATCCAATCGACTATATGAATTACAACATATAAGTCAATAGCTAATGATCGAACAGTACATATAGGTGATTCAAGTTGTACTGACAAAACGGGGAATTACCCTGGAAACTAATTAATCGACCAAACTCATTCCAATCAATTATATAGTTTAACACATACACTTAACAATGAACAAACGAAAATTTCGACCAAATAATAGGTCTGATTTGGAGAAGAAGAAGAACAAAGCACATAAATTGGAAATAAAATCATTTTAACCACACAAACGAATAACAAAACAAACAAAAAATAGAACAAACAGAAAGGGAAATAGAATACCTCAAGTAAACTAGATGACCCAGGTCCGAACTCAGACTCGACCTTTTTGAGGTCGAATGGACCTTAATCAAGTGTTCTCAACGGAGAACACTTCGACTAAGGTCTATTAGACCCCACACCCTCTGCTAATTTGGACAAATTCCTGGTTCTTGGATTTCTAGGGTTCTTGGGGCTCAGATTAGGGGTTCGAGCTTTTCTGGTTCGATTCGAACCAAACCAGGCTTGGTTTGGTCACGAGGGAGGTCAGGGGAGTAACTGGTGTGAATTTGGGGTCGGTTAGTATAGGTTGAGGTTTGGCTCGAATCTTCAGATGAAGATTCGAGACAATGTAGGTTAATTCGAGTCAAACGGTTTGTAGATTCGTGTCCAGGGGGTCGAGGTGCACTAGGGGTGTTAATTTGGTGGTCATCGGCATCGTTGCCGCCGGGTTTATGGCGAGGGGGTGGAAGGCGGCACTAGGGTTCCGAGGTCGTTTGGTTCGTCTCTGAGGGTGATGTTTGGGAATGAAACGGGTAAAGGGGTTTAGGGGGTTTTGGGTATATTAAATGTGACGATTAATTTGAGTCGTTAGATCAAATGATCTTAACGGCTCGGATTAAATGGTGAAGGGCGGGACGGGGTTGTTTGGTGTAGAAATGGGGTCGTTTGGTTTTAATGAGGGACTGGGTCGATCCGGGTAAGCGGGTCGGGTTATGGGGTGAGATCTTGGACCGTTGGATGAGGATGGATAAACGGTCGAGATTTGCCGGTCTCGAAACGACGTCGTCTGAGGCGTCTTTGAGAGCTGAAGGTTTGGACCGGGTATAGGTCTCGTTTGGGCCTGATTTTGGCCCAAAAAGGGAATGGCCCCGTCCAAATTTCTTTTTCTATTTTTGTTCTTTTCCTTTTTAATTCCTAGTTTACATTTCGAATTTACAAAAATCCTAAAAATAAATTAAAAAAAAAATTATATCACACAGACATTAATTAATTCTTAGCAATACTTAACACACAATATCAAATATTAATTAAACAAAATCAACCATTAAACAATAAAAATGACAAAATTACCAAAAATAATATTTTTTGTGATTTTCATTCCAAATATGATTTAATTAATTCCTAATAGCAGAATAAAATCCTAAATTCATGCAACATTTTTTTTTGTATTTAAACAATCACAGACAAAACTACAAAATAACTATCTGAAATGCCACACAGATTTTAAAAATTACGCACAAAGAAAAATTTGTTTTATTTTTGATTTCTTTTGGAGTAATTGTCGTGAGAGAAAAAATCACGTGCTCACATTAGTTGAGATCCAAGAGTTTCCCTTTTGTTCGTGTTCAGCCTTATGAGGCATCAACCTGGGAGTCTGAGTCCGATATGCGGAGCCGTTATCCT
Source organism: Nicotiana sylvestris (assembly GCF_000393655.2). NCBI lineage: Eukaryota > Viridiplantae > Streptophyta > Magnoliopsida > Solanales > Solanaceae > Nicotiana > Nicotiana sylvestris. Next base: position 175,204,016 of record NC_091060.1, on the reverse strand, counting down.
CATTTATTCCCCGACTCAGGTACTTCCTTCTTCTGTCCGTTCGAGGACGAACGGTTATTTTAGAGGTGGAGAATTTGACGACCCCAAAGGGTCATCACCTGTTTCCTTATCCATTTTGTGCTTCCGAGGCCTTGAAAACCTCACTTAGAGTTGCCTCGATTTGTGTGCATAGTCCGGGCGCGTATCCAGAAAGCTTAAATATGAAATTTTGTAAAAAAATGCTAAGTTTTGATGTTAAAATGAATAAGTTTGGCTTTGGTCAACATTTTGGGCAAACGAACCCGGACTCGTGATTTGACGGTCCTGGAAGATCCGTAGGAAAATATGGGACGTGTGCATATGTCCGGAATCGAATTCTGAGGTCCCAAGCCTGAGAAATGAATTTTTAAGTAAAATTGTTTTCTGAAAATGTTTAAGGAAATTGGAAATGAAATCTCAAAAGAAAGCAATGATATCGGGCCTGTATTTTGGTTCCAACGCCCGGTACAGGTCTTATATATGTTTTAAGTTCTTCCTGTAAAATTTGGTTGAAATCGGACGTCATTTGACGTGTTTCGGACTTAAATTTCTAAATTGGAAACTTGATAAAGTTTGAGGATAAATTCTTGATTTTGAGGTTTGATTCATTGATTTTGAGGTTATTTAGGCGATTTGATCACACGGATAAGTTCGTATGAAGTTGTTGAGTTAGTGCATGTGTTTGATTAGGAGCCCCAAGGGCTCGGGAGTGTTTCGGAATGGTTTTTGGCTTTAGAAGTGTTGCAGATTTTCTGTTGTTGTGCCCAGGGATTTTGTTCTTCGCATTCGCGTGGTCTCACTCGCGAACGCGTAAGGCAAAGATCCCAGGTGCCCAGTTTCTTCTTCGTGAATGCGGAGGTTGAGACGCGAATGCGAAGGTCAGGGGGAGACCCTTCGCGAATGCGTAGGGTTCAGGGGAGGGGTCACCAGTTTGTTCTACGTGAACGCGGCCACTAGCCCGCGAACGCGAGGGCTCGAGGTGCTAAAGCATCGTGAACGCGAGCCCAGTGTCGCGAACGCGAAGGCCTTTAGACTTGACTCATCGCGAACGCGTTGAGCTTATCGCGAACGCGAAGAAGGATTTTGCCTAGTTATTTTAAAGTCCCAAAACAGAACCCATTACGGGATTTCACCAAAATTTCAATAACTCTTTCTTCTCCAAAGTTCTAAGGCGACTTTTGAAGCATCCTTTCACCATAAACTCTTGGGTTAGTAATCTTTAACTTATTTTCTTTCATTTTCATCAACATCTATTGAATTTCTAGGCCTAAAACATGTAATTAAAGGTAGAAATTAGGGAATTGGGTAGAGTTAGGGCTTTTTAATTAATTGTGATTTAGACCTCGTTTTGGGATCGAATTCTGAAAATAATTATATATTCGGGTTCGTGGATGAATGGGTTATCGGATTTTGGTTCGAACCTAGTGTTTTGACCAAGCGGACCCGGGGTCGATTTTTGGGATTTTGGGAAGAATACTTGGGAAGCTATAATTAGGCATTGGATTCGAATTGTTTAGCATTTATTGATGTTATGAAGTCATTTGTGTATAGATACAATCGATTTGGAGCCTAATTCGAGAGGAAAAGCGGTAATTGAGGATTTAATTAGCCGTGGAAGTTTGAGGTAAGTGTTTGGTCTAACCTTAGCTTGAGGGATTAGGAGTTGAGACCTATTTGCTATGTGATAATTGTTGAGTACAACGTATAGGAATGGTGACGAGTATCTATACGTTGGTGTCTAGCATGACCGTGAGTCTTTATGTTGTGAATGTCCTGATTTTGTTATGTCTTTCATGCCTTAGTGATGATTTCTTTATGTTGTGAAAAGCTTGTGAAAGAAATTATGACCTTTGAACTTCGAAGAGCATTGGCTCGAGTTATATTACAAAGTGTGAAAGTATATGAGATGATTGAACCCTTTGGAGCATTGGCTCAAATGGTAAAGTGAGTTATGAAGTAAAAGTGAAAGAAAGAGAAAGAGTTATTAAATTGTTCCCTTGCCGGAATATTTGTTGCTCTGTTGATTATCTCCCTTGCCGGGATGCTGAAATTATTATATTGTTCCCTTGCCGGGATTTAACTGTTTAATTGTATTCCCTTTTCCGGGATTTCTATTGTTATTTGTTTTCTCCCTTGCCCCTTTGTTTGTGATTATTGTTTGGTGAGGAAGAGAGTTAAAGCACGAAGGGTGATGCCGTGCATTATTTTCTATGGTGAGGAAAAAGTGTAAAGCACGAAGGGTGATGTCGTGTCGTACGATGTACCATTCCGTACCGATTATCATTGACTATATGGTGAGGAAAGAGAGTAAAAGCACGAAGGGTGATGTCGTGTACACTTTTGTTATAAAATATTGTTTGGTGAGGACGAGAGTAAAAGCACGAAGGGTGATGCCGTGCACGTTATTATTATATGATTGATTTGGTGAGAACGAGAGTAAAAGCACGAAGGGTGATGCCGTGCAAATTGGTGATTTCTGATTCTTGATGATATTCTAGTTATGTTGTTACTTTCCTTACCTGATGCTTTCTATTCAGAACCATTATTTTCCCCACAACATGTTTCTCCTTCCCACATTTACTGGTTATTTCTGCATTTTCCTTTCCAATGTATATATTTAAATTGCACAAGTTTATTTGGTAGTCTTGTCCTAGCCTCGTCACTACTTCGTCGAGGTTAAGCTAGACACTTACCAGCACATGAGGTCGGTTGTGCTGATACTATACTCTGCACTGTGTGCAGATCCCGGAGTAGCTTAAGGATAGTAGTTGGGGGCTTCCTTCAGTCCATCCGGAAACCCAAGGTAGACCTGCAGGCGTTCACGGGCCCTGGCGTCTCCCTCTATCTCTATTCCCTATTTTATTGTCTTTCGTTCAGGAACAGTTTATTGTATTTTCTTCAGGCCTTGTTTGTAGTGACTCTTAGATAGTCTGTGACAATGTGACACCAGGTTTTGGGTATTGAGGTTTTGAAAGTTGTAAGAGACGTAGTCTTGAGTTATAAAAACTATTGACTTTCGCTTATTTATTTAATTCCGTTGTTTTCATGTTATTGCTGGTAATTGAAAAAAAAAATTATTAATGAAAAAGGTAGTTAAGGGTTGGCTTGCCCAGATCTCATTAGTAGGCGTCATCATGACTCTCGAGTGTGGGAAATTCAGGTCGTGACATTGTTCATATACAATTTCCCAATCGAGATAGAAGAGGGCGTCTTTTAAGTATTGGTGTCAATGAAATGAGGATACAAAATAATGTGATAACTCAAACATGTTAGTTAATACAACTGCATTGACAACATAGCGGCTATAAAATAGGGAAGGTTGATCCATAATTGCAAAGTGAATTTGCACTCATTGATATGTATTTTAAATGTGGATAATTGAAGAAACCTGAAATTTATCTCAATAACTCCATGAGAATAGTAATATACTGGCATATAGTTAATTACTCATATATCTCGAATGCTTATGAGAATTGAGACTTTTTTTGCAATATTTCGTACGTTTTTAATCTTTTCTCACTTTTTTTCTCCTATGCGTGTGTATTCTAGATAATGAGCATACAATGATGAACCAAAGTTAAAGTATAGTATATTAAGTAATAAACTTAAAGTCCAAGATCTGCTAAAAAAATATACTAACATATTTAAGAAAATTGATCAAGGGCATGTAGAAGATGAAAAATTAGAGAGATCATTACACTGATGTTGCTCACAGACTTCATATGAAGCAAAATTTATAGCATCATTATTTATTATGGAACATTTATATCAAACAAATTGTATAGTATTATTATTTTTCATGGAATATCTATTAGAGCTGCGGAATAAAAATTTTACTGGAGTCTCAAAATATATTTAATGTTTGATTGTAAAGATGATATCAACACTAACAAATTAGAATATACAGTGTAAATTGTTCTTTTTAATTCCCCGCGCATCGTGCGGATACTAATACTAGTTATATTAAAAGAAGAGTAGTATGCATTATGGTTAAGCCAAGTGGCAAGCTAAAATGAAGCCACTTGGCAATTTTAGAACAACATTAATAATTAAAAATTATAAATGGAAACATAATTAATGAAAGTAGTTTAATAAATCTTATACATAATAAGAAAAGGAGTAGTATGCATTGTGGTTAAGTCAAGTGGCAAGCTAAAATGAAGCCACTTGGCAATTTTAGGACAACATTAATAATTAAAAATTATAAATGGAAACATAATTAATGAAAGTAGTTTAATAAATCTTATACATTTATAATTTTTATTAAACTACTTTCATTAAATGGAAACATAATTAATAATAAGATTTATTAAACTACTTTCATTAATTATGTTTCCATTTATAATTTTTAGTTATTAATGTTGTCCTAAAATTGTCAAGTGGTTTCATTTTAGCTTGTCACTTGGCTTAACCGCAATGCATGCTACTCTCCTTTTAATATAACTAGTATTAGAACCGCGCGATGCGCGAATAACATTAAAAAAATATTAATCATATTATTTTAATAAAATTTCAACTGTTATTTTGTATATTTAATGCAGTGTAACCAAAAATAAAATAATAAAATTAAAGGAAACTAATTATATAGCTTTAATTAACTTTTCTATTTATTATTTTAATTTATTACATTATCGCCTATTTCGTACTATTACATAGATATAAAAACTTTTACTAATGGGTTAGTATCATTGTCCATTACTCCATTTTATATATCGATATACATTTTTATTTCTCCTACTTTTTAAATTTTTTTGTTTCTTATATTGTTAACAGTTTTTTCGAATATTTAATATATAAAAAATAATTTTGTATTTCCTACTTTATTTTATTTTTAAAATTTCTGTGCCCTATTTTGTATATTTTTTATACTAGATGTTTTGATTAGTTTTCCTCATTTATTTTTTTATCTAATGTTTTAATATTTTTTATTTTGTATTACGTCTATTAACAATATTTTTTTCTATTTTATTTTAATTATTGAAAACTTTCTACATGAGAAATTTCTTTCTATTTTTAATATTTCACTATGTTGCTCAGAGGACTTTTATTATTACATATTTTTATTATTGACTTTACTTAATGAGATTCGAGATATGTAATATTATTTATTGTATATCGTTGCTCTTCACAAATCAAAAATAACTCCTCATCTCAAACTAAAATAAGTATTATTCTTTCAACCTTTTAAACCATGTTAGTTCATTGTTGCACTATGCAATACTTAGTCTAACTCTTAAATTTAATTTGTTTTTACACTCTTATTTTATAGCTAGGAATTCATTGATTCAGTAAAATTCAATCGGTTGAGAAGGCAAAAAAATGGTAAAAAGAAGAATAAAATTAAGTTTAGCTATGATAGAACAACATAACATAATTTTTGTTTAAAAGTAATTTAATCTTTGTTTTTCTAAATGTTCAATAATTTTGAAACTGTTAAATTACTACTATTTAAATAAATAAAAGTAGTAAAAAATCTGAATAATTGTATTCCTGGCATACCATACAAATAACATCTTCTATTATTTGCAAAAGCAAAAACCAAAAGTGCATAAAAAGGTTTGAAAATAAGCAAATGAGAATTAAGTCATAGTAAAGACAAAGTGCAATTCAATTCGACATTATTTCTAGACATATATACCATTTCAAATCATGTTATTTCAATGCGTACACTAATGAGAAAATAACTCAGGAGATAATCGATACTATCTTATATTACAAAGAAGTTGTTCTCGGTCCTTGATGCTCTATTTTAAAGAACAATGCATCAAATGGATCCAATCAATTGAGATAATTACCATACAAAGATCACGAGTTCTATAAAATTTAACAGTTGTAGCTATTACTATTTATTTGTAGATATTCTAAAGAGTATTTTCTATGTTCTTTAACCAAACAGGAAGTCTGTTAAAATCAAAATAGTCAAAATAAATGATAGATGATATTATAAAATATTTGACTAAAAATTTAAATACAATAATTATCTGTAATTACATATAGCGCATACACATTATCCAATTATGAACAACGCAGAATACCTTCATTTTATATCAACTTGATGAACCTTATAATATTCAAATTCACCATAAACTCATAGTAATTACTTTTAAGAAATGATGATATACTTCTGGAAAATGAATGAATTAAACATTAAGAACAATATCATATCATGGTTATAGAATTTTTTTCAAAGCTTCATAAATAAGAAAGAAAAGGAGAATTCACCGTACTACCACTGCTTCAATGGGAAAACTAATACATTAGAGATTGCACAACTTTTAGATGGATCGGACCCAGAAAAAAGATTATATATACATGAGTTTAAGTTCATACTTCCTAAAATCTCTCCTAAGAATATTCTAATAATATCATATTCCTATAATATATCATATAGTATCACATCTCTAACAAATATGGATACACAATATAGAAATACTATATTTACACATTTACAGATCTTGATTCATAAAAGAAAATCCAACAACAATGAAGCACGAAGAAAAATCAATAAGATCTACAATTTTTTTTAATAGTACCATAATGCTTCTTTCAATCAAACTTGATTTTTGAATCTCAAGATTTAAGATTTCAATTCAAAAACTTTTATCCTTCAATTTAAATTTTCTTTATCTCAATTTAAATATGTTTTAATCTAAATTCAATATTTTTATTATAATGTTTATTAACTTATACTTTTACTTTTTCTTATCACACCACTTGACGTGGTTGGTTACCTTGTTATTCTTAATTAATTATCTGAGTGATTTATTTCTATTTTTCGTTAAGGATATTAGTCTAAAAGATATGCAAGAGATATGACAGTTTAGGAGTCTTTTTTCCTTAAAAATTATTTTTCAAAACATTTGCAAGATTCATTTCAATAAATTTAAACTTCATCATATAAAGTCTGCATTAACAAACATTTGGAATTCAATAATTTAATTACATCACATGTTTCTAAAAAAAATATTTTTAGCTCTAAAGTAAAATTTATAATAAGTATTTTTTCAATAGTAAAGGATCGTTAGATATGAACTATCGATTTTGTAAGATATAAAATGTTTATTTAAATATTTTTTTCTTAAAAAAGAATACTTATCATAACTGAATTGTACACAAAATTTAATTAAAGATACCTATAATAATGTATATTGTTCATAAATAAGGTTAGATACAAAAGTTTTACTAAATAAAGAATTATTATTTCAACTTAAAATTAGTGTATAAGATTTTCAACGAAATTTTAATTGATTCTTGCTAAAAAAAGGATACCTACCATAACTAAATTATACACAAATTTAATTAAAGATACCTATAGAAAATTTTGTACTACTACTTCCATTAAATATATTTCCATTTATAATTCAAAAATTTTAATGTTGTCTTAAAATTGCCAAGTGGCTTCATTCTAGCTTGCCATTTGGCTTAACCACATGTTTCACTACTCTCCTTTTAATATAACTAGAAAGATCTTATAAAGATGGGAGTGGTAATATTACTAAAGCTATTTATCCTCCTCATGCCCCCTTTATTTTACCTAATAATATTGATATTACATTCACTGCCTTTCAAAAATTTATTGATGATAACGTTGCAACTATTAGTATCGCAGAAATTACTAAATTGATTTCTCAAAACAATTATTTGGGTTAAACTATGATTTTTCTTATCATAATTTTTTTTTTAAATCTCAAATTCAAATAAGTCTTATCTTTCTATTTATTAAATTCGGAAAAGGGCCAAATATGTCCATGTACCCCTAGTTATACCTTGAGTCCATATATACCCCTGTCGTTATACTATTGGTTCAAATATACCCTTTTTCCGTTAAGTTTGTCCAAAGTGGACATCCAATCCTATGTGACACTTACATTTAATGAGGTGGATGCCACATGGTTTTCCACCTCAGTGCCCCTAATCTATTTTATCCCTCTTATATTTTCTTTTCCACCACTAAAGTTTTCTTCCCATCCACCACTATTGCCACAATTACCGCTACCATGAAAATATTGTATTTCAAATTTTAGTCTTTTATATATGGATAAGGGGCGCTGAGATGGCATATCATGTGGCATCTACCTCATTAAATATCAGTACCACATAGGATTTGTTATCCACTTTGGACAAACTTAACATAAGAAGGATATATTTGAACCAATACTATTATGGTAGGGGTATATTTCGACCCAAAATATAACGAAGGGTATATTTAAACTTTTTCTCATACTACAGGGTTATATTTGGCCCTTTACTGTATTAAGTTGGAACGCATTTTCAAATAATTATCTTATGTTTTCAAACTTAAACTAAATGTATTGAATTCAGATATTAATCATAAAAAATTATTTTTTTATTTGTTTGAAAACATTATATCTAATTGTTGTAATGTTATTTTCACTATCATTTTATTTCTCTATGTAATGTTTCTAAAATATAAAAATTATAAAATATAAAAAAATAGATCATGTGATTAGTGAATAAATTGTAGGAATCCTTAATTTTGAAAAGCTTTCAGAATGTACTTACTGTAAATATAAGAGGCAATATTAATTGATATTGACCAAACTAAAGCAATGTTATTAATCTGATTTTTTAAGAACTTAAGTTTAATTGGATGAAAATCCAATTAATAAATGTACATGCAGACAGATTCCATAAAATTTCATCCAATGTACAAGCAAACAGATTCCATAAAATAAGCTCCTTTCTTTTTATGGTCCAAAGTTACCATTTCGAAATTTCAATGAAAAGATTTAGATTATCAATTCAAAATCTTTATATAGATTCTCATTAAATTTTTCTCAAATTTTTATCCTAAAAGTGCCAAGTAGCATTTTATCAATACATCACTTGGCTTAATGTCATGCTTCACTACTCTCCTTTTAATATAATATAGATATAGATATAGATATTACTGCAACATTTAGATATAATGTGTTCAAATAATTAAGAAAATATTTTTCTATGATTAATATTTGAATTGAGTGCAGTTAGTTTAAATTTGAAAGCATAACATACTTTTTTAAAATGCGGTCAAAATTAGAAAATAGAATGATAAAAATTATTTGAATTTGAGATGAGAAAGTTTTTAAATTTTTATCAATATTATATTAGAATGAGTGTGGTAGAAATGGATATTAAAATCAAACAAGCTAATAAAAATTCACATGACAATGTAATAATATTAGTTATTGGATAATATAATATTAAAAATAAATAATAAATAGAGAAACCATTAAAATTCAGATTTTTTATCATAGAGAAAAGGGATAAAACTTATTTAAATTTGAGATGAGAAAATTTCTATATTATGATAAGAAAAGTCATAGGGTCTCCTGAAAACAGCCTCTCTGCCCCTCGGGGTAGAGGTAAGGTCTGCGTACATATTACCTTTCCCATACCCCACTTGTGGGATTACACTGGGTTGTTGTTGTTGTTGTTGATAAGAAAAGTCATAATATGGATAAGTCCACATAAGTCAAGTCTAATAGATAAAATTAAAAACTAAAATAATAAATTAGAGATAATGTGGGGAAATTTGTAAATCATAAGTTTAGAAAATAAAATAAATGTAAATATACAATACTTATTTCGAGAAATATTTTAAAAATAATATAAATATTTATTTTATGATTACAAAAATTTATATATATTAATAAATAGAGAAAAAATAAAAATTCAAATTTTTTATCATAGAGAAAAGGGTAAAATTTATTTAAATTTGAGATGAGAAAGTTTTTATATTATGATAAGAAAAGTCATAATATGGATAAGTCCACATAACTCAAGTCTAATAGATAAATTGAAAAACTAAAATATTGAATAATAAAAATAAATTAGAGATAATGTGAGGAAATTTGTAAATCAATAAATGTAAATAGACAACACTTAAAAATATTATTAAAACTTAAAAAATTTAAAATTTTCGAGAAATATTTTTAAAACAAAATAAATATTTATTTTATGATTACAAAAATTTATATATATTTATCTATATTATATAAAGAATAGTAGTGATAATGATATTAAATAAAGTTACAAATTAATGAAAAGCCACATAAAACGTAATAAAACTATATATTAGATTAAAAAATAGCAAAATTATATTAAATTATTAAAAATATACTATTAGAAAGAAAAGGAAAGACTATTTGAATTTGAGATTAGAAAGTTCTTAAAACTATGATGAGAATGCTCATACTATGGAGAATACCACGAAATTGAAGTCTTATTTATGAAAAATAAAAAAATAAAATAAAATTTTAAAATACATAATATAGGTACTAATGAAAATTAGAAATTAAATTTGAATCTTAAAACTAAAAAAGAAAAAAATTTACGCAAAGAAATAAAATGACAATGAAAATATTACTACAACATTTAGATATAATGTGTTCAAACAATTAAGAAAATATTTTCCTATAATTAGTATCTGAATTGAGTGCTGTTAGTTTAAGTTTGAAAGCATAGCATAATATTTTGAAAATGCGGTCCAATTTACAACATAGAATGATAAGAATTATTTAAATTTAAGATGAGATTTTTTTTATTTCATTAATTTTTTTTTAATTTTTGAAAATATCATGTAAGGAAATAAAACAGTAAAAATATTACTACAATATTTAGATATAATGTGATCAAATAATTAAGAAATATTTTTCTATGATTAAATTAAAATTGTAAAAATATAAATTAATTTCTAATATAGGAAATTTTACTAATGATAATTAAAAATTAAATTTGTATCTTAAAGCTAAAAAAAAAATTAACTGCATCTAATACAAAAATAATTATAAGAGAGCTCAATATATTTGGAACATAATAATCAAATAACTTATGTATTAATATTTTAGAGTAATTTAAAGTTATAATTTAAAATAAAATATGATATTATTTTGGTTATAGATAAATATTAATTTAAAAACTATTTAAAATATAGTAGGGAAGAAATGTATAAAAAAATAAAGCTAGTGTGATTTATACTTTAAATTAATTGAAAAATAAATAAATAAATTAATTAAATTATATTTAAAAATATTGCTAATTAATTTAAATGATTAAAAAATTCCGAATAAGAGGATACAAGCATAAAAATATACCAAATTTCAAGAATAAAATATTTATATTTATTAAAGACTATTATAAAAATAATAAGCAAGATATTAATTAAATTATTAATCTAATAAAAATTATATGACAGTATAATAATATTAAATAATAAATAATACAATAACTATAAGAAAAGAACAAAATAAAAAAGAATTTGCATAAATAATATGATGAATAAGACATATTTGACTTTCAGTCAAAAACAAAGTGACAGTAAGAATTTTCTTAAAATAATATGATATAATGTGTTCAAACAACACAAATCACAACATGACATATTTAGTAGAAATACAAGTACTAAAATCAAGGGATTAGGTTGCTACAAATAAAATAAAAGTTGTCTACTACGAGATTTGAATAATAATTTCATATCTTGCTTCAAAATTAATGTCTAATGTTATATAATTTTTATATGAAAGGTTTATATTTTAAGGTTATTTGCACATGATTCAAACAACCTAGATTATAATTTGACATAATTTGTGTCCGCGCATGGCGTGGGTACTAATACTAATTTTATCTAAAAGGGTAAAGGGAACAACATTATATTTGACTAATAAAATTTTTGGAAAAGAAAGAAAGTAGTTGGACGATTCTCTTAATATATACATTAAGGTTAATAGATTTTCCTCATATAAATAAGGTTAATGCTTACTTAAACAACCTTTTGTTTGGTTAATATTTAATTTCTGTTTGGCTCTTACGTTTTTTTCCGTAGGAGTAAATTATGGGGATTGTGGTTGTGGCTGTAAAGCTACAGAACTGACGGAGAAGACGATGTTGACGCAAGAGAAGTAGCTGTGCTTAGATTTTCACATTTTTTGTTTGCTTTTGGTTTGTGTCGGAGTTTCAAATGTTCTTCTCATGACTTGTTTGACTTGCTGCACTGTATGTTCTCAGCATTGTGGATAAATACAATTAGAATAGTATTTGAATTATTGAAAGGGATCTTTAAACAAATAGCCGATCACATATATTATTTAATTTTTTTAGCTATATATATAGATTATATATAATTATACACATATAATATATAAATTATGTATATATTATACATTCATCGACTATTTTCAATTTAACTGGTTGGGTGGCCAGCTAAAATGTCCTCTTCGGCAGAAATTTTCGTGGGTCGTCCCTTTTTGGAATAGTTGATATTATCTTCTTTTTTTTCCCAACTTATGGACCTTTTGGATCCTGGTCTAAAGATCTTTGTTGAGCAAACTAAAAATCTTATGTGAAACGTTAGACCATGGTCTAATATTTTGTCTGTAAGGTTGAATAATATATGAGCTAACATTAGCCTCGAGTCTAACATTGTCTGAAAGAATAATTTATCAAGGGCTATATTTGCACAACTTTTAAAATATGGACAAACTCTAAATGATGGACTAAAATGGACATTTGCAAAAATCACCAAATCAAGGGAAACTACCAATTATGTCCATTTATAAGTAGCTTATTATAAAAATTGGCCAATTTATAAAATATTATTAATATTAGCCAATTAGCTATTTGTAGCAAAATATATCTATTTTTGCTTTTTTTTTTTGAGTGAGTGTTATTAGAATAGATTGGGTACATCTTAAGGAGCTTGTATCTCAGTTTTGGGATGATTTGGTGAAGTTTTGAGGTGGCTTGGATTAAAAATTCGAAGTAAAAACTGAACATGAAAGAAAATGATATGTGCATCACACTATGTATCAATTATGTATCACATTTGTATCAATTGTGTATCACATGTATATCCATGTATAGTTGTATGTGAGATACATGCGTGATACATGTTTGATATATTGTCGCAGAAAGATTTTTTTGAACTCAATTTAATTACGAATTTTGATACACAACCAGTCCAAATCACCTCCAATCTTCCTCAAATTTTGTATATTGACTTATCTATATGTTTTCAATAAATTTTAACTATACCCATTGAAAAAGTTATTTTTTGCTTCTATTTTTGGAATATTGCATTTTTTTTGTATTGCATCACCTTATTTACTACCTCATTTTTCTGGAATTGAAAATTTTCCTTTCCGTCTTAAATCTAATGTTGCTAATCACATTTTAAAATATGGAAGGAAATTTTTGCATGTAATTCTTTGAGAGAAAGAACCTTATTTATTTGGTTTTTCAATTTTTATATGCGTTTGACTAGTTTTGCTAAGTCTATGACTAATGACTAGAGGTTGATAAGTTGAAACTTATTTGGTACATTTGTATAAATTTCCGTAAATCACCAAATCAAAGTGATGGACTAAAATGGACATTTGCGTAAATCACCAAATCAAAGTAGGTCTACCAAAATGGAAACCAGAGAAAATGGCCCATAAAATCCAGCCCAAATTGCTAGAGCTTCTGCTTGAATCAACTCTATATTTTACCAAAAGAAAGAGCTGGATCCGATCCATGACAGAATAATTCAAGTGAAGTGGACGTGAAGAAACGAAGCTCCACTTCTCCATCTTCTTTGGTTCCTCTTTTATAGTCAGTCCCTCCTTCAACAAACATAACATAACATAACATTATTCGTCGGATAACAGTGCTGAAACTGATAATGGAAAATACGACAGGATTAGGAGGAGGAGTAACGATGTTTGTGAACGCGGAGATCGATACGAGTGCTCCATTTAGTTCAGTAAAAGAGGCAGTCATGTTATTCGGAGAAAGAGTTCTTGCTGGAGAGCTCTACTCTGCTAAGAAGCTTAAACAGGTCCATTTCCCTTCTTCACTTTATGTTATAGTATAGCAAATTTAATTACATGTTATTTGACTACATATAGCAGAATTCAAATTACATTTTTACTTAATTATTTTAGTTATACTAAGTGGATTCAAAATATAATATTTATTATTGTTTTAATCAGAGCCGGATGTAATATATAGGTACCGGGTTTAACTAAATCCAGTACTTTTGATGCTGAACATAAATTTATGTGTAAAAATTCATTGAAATTATAACAATGAGTAGTAGATATGAACCCATGATTCAAATACGCAATGGGTTCAATGCTAAAAACCTTAAAGGTTGAACCCATAAAATTCAAATCCTGGATCCGTCTTTGGTTTTAATGGTTTGAATATAAAACTAGGAACTTTTACCTCCTATAGAAAAGTATACACCCTATTTGTTATAAACTAAAATGATTTTAAAATATTATTTTCTATAGTTACCTTTTATATTTTGTAGCAAAATAAGTATTTATGGTATATACTACCATTGAGGCATGAAATACGCTATTTATGTTTTCTTCTCTCTTAGATAGCTAGACATACCTATTTTTAAGGTGATTGTCATTATTGTATTCATGAATACATGGCACGAATATATGTGAATACATGCGCGTACAACTAGACTATCCTGATTTTAGGCGCTTTTTACTGATGTATTCATGAATACAGCAGCGCGAATACATGTGCGTACAGTTGGACTGCCCTAATTTTAGGCGCTTTTTGCTGTTGTATTCATGAATACATGGCGCGAATACATGTGAATACATGCGCGTACAGCTGGACTGCCCTGATTTTTAGGCGCTTTTTGCTATTGTAATACAACGAATACACTACCGTAACAACTTAATAATAGCTATAGGAAGTAATTATATATATGATAGATATAGAAAGTTAATAGCCACTAAAAATAGTGATTTCTGAAAAATCCTCATAAAACTATGGTCTGAATCTAAAATAGGATGGATTCAGTTGAAACCAATGTAGTTAGTCTAGTCCGCTACAACTTTAATTTCTAGAGTGTAACTAAGCTTGATGTATTTTGTATACATAGGGCAGGGAAATTGTTTTCCTACCTGTGTATATTGAAATTCATAATGTTAAAATGTGAATGTGCATAACGGTGGGTACAAAAATGATGAATTAACCTAAAAAAAATGAACAACAAATTAGAGGACTTTGCTTGAGCGGCAATAAAGTATATTTTTTTCATGTTAGAGAATAAATTAAGGCGTGATACAGTGGAAAAAAGGGTGCACTAAGAATTAAGATACTTAGATATATCAAAGATTCTGAATAATTTTACAATGAAGTATTCAACCTGTTTGTTTTTAATTTCTGTTTAGTGACAATACCATATAGGAGTAATATTCTAATATCACCACGTTAAGTTATCTGCAACAATAAGTACTGTTAATTACAGCAAGCACCATCTGATAACCTGGAAAATAAGTGGAAATAACTTGCTAATCATATTAAGGGGTCGTTTGGTACGATGGTTAAACAAAAATAATCATGGGATAAAAATTTAGTATTACCGCCTTATCCCTTGTTTGGTTACTAATCTTGGGATAAGTTATTCTAGGATTAAACATTATCGTCATAACTTATACCCACCAAAGTATGCACTAGTAATCCCAAGATAAAACAGTAAAATTTACAATCTTAGGATTAAAACAACATATCAAACAATCAATAAGAAATAATACTAGAATAATTAGTCTCAACCAGTGGCAGAGCTAGAATTTTCACCAAGGGGTATCAAAATATAAAAACCTAGATATACCGAAAAGTTAAGGGGAGTCAACATATAATAAATATACATAAAATAGAGAAATTCATTTAGCAATACATTGTAATTTTTCGACGAAGAGGTATCGATTGACACCCCTTGTTTGAATGTGGCACTGCCAATTGTCTCAACATAACTAATCACAATATAACTTATCCCGACATAACTAATCTCTGGATACAACTACTCATTTTTTTCCTGGATTTCATTTTCTGCGGATAACAGAAGAAGGATGGATCATCATCAAGTGAAGATGACATGAGTGACCCATTTGATCTTGGAACAGTAACTACAGAGCTGCAAGAGACAAAGCAAAGACTAGAAAAAGCACGAGAAGAAAGATTTGTAATGGTTACTTGTCTCTCTTCTTTAGAAGAAGAACTTGAACGCACAAGAAAAGAGCTTGAGAATTTAAAATTTGAGCAAAAATCCAAAGAACAAGTTATGGCAAATGAAAACGTCGAGTTTCAAAAGAAAAGATATGTGACATTTGCAAATCCTCCAACTTTAAATGGCCTTGTAATTCCACAAAGTGATGATGTTGTCTTACAAATGCATCCTTCTCTCAAGAACAAGAAGAAGAAGAAGAAGAAAATCCCTCTTATTCCACTTATAGGAGGAATTTTTTCTAGGAAGAAGCGTAGTAATTCTGATATTTAATCAGCTCGAACAAATTGATATGCAAATCACGAGGAGTAAGGCAATTCAATACTATATATAGCCGATAAATTTTCAATAATTTTGTTTAGAATCACAGTGTGATTTTATTTTATTTTATTGGGAAAAATTCTCAGGGATACCTTCAGCCACTATTCTTCGGATGCGCACTATAATCTGCTCACTATACAGTATAACTTGTAAACCACACCGTGTGAGTTATATAGATGTGTTTCTTTGTGTAAATTTTTCAATAATGTTGTATTATTACTTGAATGATATGTAGTTCCTTTCGCTTCTTGTACTAATGAACAGAGAATGGGTTTTACAAATATCAATTACAGTCAGACTTCTCTATAATAACATACTTATATAACAATAAGTAAATCTAAAGATATTAATTTGACCAAATCTTTTAAAACCATAATACACCAGTTATAATAAAAATATACATTAGTATTAACTTCCATAATTAAATATTTTATTTAAGTCTATTAAAATACTTAAAGAATTTAGTTTCTAGTAGTTTAGCTTTGAAATGTGTGCGTTAGAGTTTAAATCTTTGTACGTTTAGTTATGAATTTAATAATAATATAGTAATTTTTTTCTACATAAATAGTGAGCATGCATATATTTTGAGATTTTAACTTAAAATTATCTTTTTATATATAACATTAAAAGGGGGAAAAAGTTATATTTTGGATAATTTTTTTCTGTAACAACCAAAAAAAATTTAAACGATAAATATTGTTATATGTGTAATAACTATTTACTATAAAAGCAAAAAAAAAAAAAACGATATTGTTATAGAGAGACTTGAGTACCTTGTCTTCAAGTTAAGATTTAGACAAGCAAATTTGTTACTATAATTAAACCTGAAGATATTCCACATGTGCGACAACTATATATGCATAAATTTACAACATGGGATCATTCGAACGCTCAAAATTCAAAAGCCAACACAAGCACCAAGCAAGGTTGCATATAGTAATACCTTTCAAAGATAAACAAAATTACACAATAACGTCGGATTTTCTACCACTGAAAATTCCCTGATCTTGTGAAGACTTGTTGAAAAACTCTATACAATCAGCAATAGCTTCATTATAATGAGAAGATGATGAATAATAGGAACTACACGAAGTCTTGGGCGGGTCGGGCCTATCACATGACCTCCGCCTTTGTCCTGAGCCCGGCCCGGAGGCCATCGTTCCCTGAGCTCGATTCGGCCTCCTCCGGCCGGACGTTGGAATCGGAAAAACAAAGCGCAAAACAATCTTTCGGAAGCGATCAAAAAGCTTCATAGCTGAGAAATTGATCAATTTATTAGAAGATTGAAAATTTTCTGAGGATATTTCAGCACTACTACCTCTTACTTGTATAACAAAACTCTCTCTTTGAAAAGAAGGCCTTTTACTGTTAGTGTACATTATTGTTCTTTCTCTTTTGATATTGGAATTTCCAGAACACAAAGCTTTTGTATTTTGCTTAAGTCTGGCTATAAGAAGAGATATATATATATATATATATATTCATGACAAGGAAAAAGATGATGTCTCAAATCTTTAACCATGTGACCAAATCATATGTATGGGCTTTTGCTGTCCTTTCCAACTACATTTGTTTATTCAGATTGTTTCATTAACTTCCAAGTAATAATCATGTCTCGTACCATGATATTCACTTAGAAACTGAATTCAAAGATTTGATTAAAATAATCATGTTATAATGGTTTTAATTTCCTTGTCTCTAACTTTTTGAAGCAACTTTCAGTATATATTTGCATGTTTTAGCGTGTGTTACAACAAGTTATAGATGCATGCATCAAAAATTTAATCCAATTACGTGAAGATAGATATCAACTAACTTTTGGTCATTTACGAAATAGTAAATAATGTTCAAACAGAGTTTATCCGAAAAGGCATAACTACTAAGTGTTATTTTTCTTGATTAATTAACTTTTATGCACTAGGTAATTACGTACGAAAAAGCTAAGGTGATGAATTATCTACGGTGTAACTTCAGAACGGAACGATGGCTTGTGATAAATGATGAAAAATGCATATTTTTTAGTATATTTACATATTAATTCTTGTGTGAGTCGCGGAAGATTACATGATTTTTGAAGTGAAATATGTTCATTATGTTTCTTATGTGTAGGAACGAGTTTGGATGATAAATGATCAAAAGATGACAAACAGGAAGAGATGAAAAGAATTGGGATCTCGTCCAATCTCGTGTGTGACACGAAAACAGACGCAAAAAAAAAAAAAAAAAAAAAAAAACTGAAGACACAAAATAGTGAAGTGAAGCGAAGGCACGGATCGCTTCGCGAGCTGGACAATTGCGAAAGCTGAGTCCGAGTCCATGGGCGCGCCACGCGCAAAGGAAGACGCAAATTCCAGCTCTCCTATCCGAGATTGGATTGTATCGGACTGCCCTCCACCCTACCTAGATCATATAAATATACGTTAAACATGATTTTTACATAACTTTGGAGAGGAGACACTACTTTAGGGTTACACAACACCTTAGAGGCAAGAATACACTAAGGAACAAGATTCAACCACTGACTTTTTCTTTTCTTCCTATTTTCTATTATTGGTTATAAATTTTAGCATTGTATTTTCACATACCACTATGAGTAGCTAATTTATTATTTCGGGTTTTGATGGAATCTTTTGGAGGATGAATTCTTGTTAAGTTTGAATATAATTTAGCCTTTGGATTTCTTTACTTGTTTATCTGCGTGCTTATTTTTGTTGATTGAATGATCATCAATTGACTGTGCCTATTTATTATGTATTGCTTGTGAAAGGGTACATAGTTAGATAGTTATTGAACAACGTCACTCCTAACGTATATGAGGAATCAATACGGCAGGTTTAAAGGTGGGTTTAGGAATAACAAAGTCTTGACGTGGTCATAGTGAGCGGTAAGATTGTGCCAGCTAGCGTAGTTCGGGAGAATATGTCTAGCAAAATTGTTGTAGTTGCTCGAGAGAGAATTACGACACCTGAAATGCTCACGATCAGTAGAGAATAATTAGGCGAAATTATATGAGACATAGTAGGAAGGATTCCGACAATTGAAAAAAATATAACTCTAGAACTTCTTAATCTTGTCTCTTACTCTTAGTATCTTTGGTTGTTAATTTACTATTTTAATTGTTAGTTACTTAGTTTGACATAATAATTGTAATATTTATAATTTAGGAATTGTTCAAGCTTGTTTTCTTGGTGATAGTGAACAGTTGTAGCTAAACTTTAGTTCTCTGTGAGATTCGACTCCAGACTTTTAGACCGAATTATATTTGCAGCAATCGCTTATCTTTTTTAGGACTAGAGTTGGGAGTGATCACCTTGCTAATCATATTTATATTTAAATGATTAAATTAGTAGTAGACAGCAAGTTCACTAAGACATGATTGACTGGCCTAGTTTCTAATTAAAAGCAAAGTAAGTTTGAAAAGTACGACATCAATGAGTGTTATGAATAATAACCTGCCTTTTTTCCTAAGATAATATTCTCTGGGAATCACTCCCAAATGAGTACTGCATGTGCTAGGCCCTATTTCATACGTCAGAAAATGTATATTGCTTCTTGTTCAAATTGTATAAGATAGTTAATTGTTTAAGATTACCTTCAATTATTTGGTTTTGCAGTGGATGTTGAATTATAGTAGTATTTAAAGAGTTCATGTTTTATTTATGATATACATAAGAAAATTCCTCACCGCCTCAAAAAAGAAAAAAAGAAATCATATCAGAAAAAATTATTCGTGAATGTTCAAATACTTTCCATTAGGAGTAAGTCATGCAAAAGCAAGGGTCGTCGTTTTTCGGTTTGGATTTTTAATTTTCGAATTGAAGAAATGACAATTCAAATCCAATCCAAATAATTCGGATTGGGTCGGAAGTTCAGTTTCGAATTAATCGGTTTGGATATTTTGGATTTTCGGTTTCGAGCTTATAAGTTGAGATGTTTTTTCTTTTTACAAACATGAATATTCAAATAAAGTACTCTTGTTAAATTGCCTGAAAAGTTCCTCATTCTCACATCGATCATTCAAACGAAGTATTCAAGTAATGAAATTACTATAAAAAAAAAAATACAATAGAGATATTAATACGGCCGATAAGAAGTAGAAATAGTAAAATCATGTCCAAATAGAAAGTATTCTCATAGTAACATAGTAATTAATATTGAATATATTAGATAATATCTAATGGGTAGGGTATTGAACTTATTACTATTGATATATGAATAATGGACTAAATATAAAGTATAAGAATTCCAGATTTTCAGATATACAAAAATTCGAAGTACCAAATCCAATAACCAAGCCGAAATTCAAAAATTTTAAAAATTAAATCCAAAATCTAAACTGTAATCCGAAAATCCGAACCAAAAATTCAAAAAAATCAGATTTCGGTTTGAATTTCGAGTTTGCCCAAACTCTGCCCATCTCTATGCCAAAGTACAAGACATGCGTGATGTAAAGAGTGTGAGAACGTCACAAAAGTAAAAGTAGTTGGGGCTAAATTTCTTTTTTCTTTTTAGGTTTCCCATTAGGTATTTTGTGTTTGTATTGGGGTCTAACCGAAATTCGCGCCAAAAAATCCTACATTGAGAGGATAAAACACTTACTGAATTTCACGAAAATGTCAAATAGTCATAAGATTTAGTAAAACACTTGCTTGTAATATTTGTCCATGTTTGAAACTCTTCGTAAGAAAAGAAGAATGAGAAAAGAGAAGACCAACTTTGATTGGACTGAGCATAGTGGAAAGGGTGAATGACACAGTTATCCACAAAAACAAAATTATTTATCCTTATTTATCATTTATTTTTTTATCCATCAAACTAATTACATTTTTTATCCATAGTAGTTTTTATGAGGAATTTTCTCTTTTTTCCCCAATTCTTTTTTATTTTTATGCTTCTTTTCTTTTTTTTTCCTTTTTTTCTCCTTTTCTTTATTTCTCATTTTTTCTTTTTTTCTATTTATTTATTTTTGCCCAAATCGTATTATTATTATTATTATTATTATTACCATAACTTATTTCACACTCAATTTTGACTCCTTTCTTTTTTTTTCTTTTTTTTTCTTTATTTCTTGTTCCTTTTCTAATTCCATTTAACTCATTTTTTTTTATTTTCTTTATTTCTGGTTCCTTTTCTAATTTTATTTAACTTCTTTTTTATATATATTCTTTTTCTCATCATAATCTAATTTTATTTACTGTTTTCACTATTTTTATTATCTTGTTTTTATACAATAAGAAAAAATAATTGATATAATAAATATTTGTTCACCCCCTTTTTAAATATATAGCTAGTATAATATACCTTTTATCTTTTTTTTTTGATTTATTTTAATTCAATTATTAAACTGAAATAATATCAGTTGTCACTTGATCTAATTCACTGAATATCACACTGACTGTTGCGGAGCACCATAAATTACATAATCAAATTCTATGAATCAACATGTAATTGCCACACAAACCTTGATCTTCTTCCCTACAAATATGAGTACACACTCTACCATTAGCAATAACACAACCAGTTATCGAGCAAGAAAATACAATCTACAACTATCAAATCTCCATATATACTAGTTAGAATAGAAATGATAATAAAATATTGAAAAATGCAATAAGAGTATAAGTAGCAAAAAAAGACTTCTAGTACCATATGATACCAATATGGTATACATGTATACCAACATAGTATATGATTGCTGTAGAATATTGCTACAACTGTCTGCGATTATACTACTATACCAAAAAATTATAGGATGCAATAAAAGTATAAGAAAATTATATGCTCGCATTGCAAGCTAAATATTTGCAAAGCAACTTGCTCTATACTAACAGGGTATATAGTAGTATGGGATCGTTCCAACAATTACCTATAACTATAAAAACTATTATATAATACACATAATCTATGTCCATCGGCACAAAAAAATTCCAACACTGCAAATCATGTTCATATAAATAATGAATAGAATTCACATAAAAACGTTAGATAAAACAACCAAAAAAATGTTCAAACTACCATACGATACCATATGACATATAACTATACCAACATGGTATACAGTTTTACTAGTAAATTTCCGGTAACTATATGACTATACTACTTGCATAACACACATGCATAAAAAAAAATATTGTACCACAATATTAATATAATGAAGTATTTCAAGATATTGTACTATATTACTATTATTAAAAGAAAATCAAATAGTGTACCAATTAAATGCAGCTAATATAACCAGAAAATAATTCAACTAACATATGATACCAATATAGTATATAACTATACTAATATGGTATATAGTTGTACGGGGTCATTCCAACAACTGCATATAACTATAAAAACTATTACATAATACACAATTTATGTTCATAGGTACAAAAAAATCCAACACAACAAAATATGATTATATAAATTATTTCAGAATAGAATTTATTTTAAAATATAGCTAAACAAACCAAAAAATATTCCAACTACCATATGATATATAATTATACAAATAGGGTATATAGTTCTACTAATTAATTCCAGACAACTATATATGACTATACTACTATTACATACACATGCATAACGAGAAAAACAAAAAATAGTGTACTACATATTAATATAATAATATATTTTAAGATATTATACTATAATATTATTACATAAAACAAACGCATAAAGAAAAATCAAAATGGTTACATAATACATAGGCATAAAGGAAAATTAAAAAAACTCAAGATATTGTACTATTCTACTATTATTAAAGAAAATCAAACAATGTACCAATTAAATGTAACTAATATAACCAAAAAAGATTCCAACTAACATATGATACCAGTACAATATATAAATATACAAACAGGATATACAATTGTACGTAAAGAGTTTAAAAAAGTTTTTTTTAATTCAATTATTAAATTAAATAATATCAGTTGTCACATAATCTAATTAACTCAATTTTGTGCGCCATCGATTATACCAAAATTTAGATATGTTATAATAATATACTATATACCATTTTGAAATGGAGAATAACTTAATAAAAAATACGGAAAAGGGTTCAAAATACCTCTAAACTATTGAAAAAAGTTTACAAATACCCTTCATCCATCTATTGGACTAAAAATAGTCCTTCATCCACCTTTTTGGTTCACTTATGCCCTTTGACCGTTAGTTCAATGCTGAATTAAAAATAATTATTATTCTTTTTGTAAAACTTAAAAAAAATATTTTTATTTTTTTAAATTAATGCACGAGTATTCCACTAATTTAGTAAAGTCTTTTTCTTCAATTTTTACAAAAAACAATTTAGTTTTTACAAAAAAAATATTTTTTCCAGCTTTTTTAAAGCATTTTTTTGTAAAAACAAAAAAATTGTAAAAACAGGAAAAATGTTTTTAATAAAATATTTTTGTTTTTTAAAAACTGAAATAATATTTCAACAAAATATTTTGTTTCTTGAAAAATATTTTTTTTCATTTTTTTTAGAAAAACGAAAATATTTTTTCTTTAAAAAAAAAACTGAAAAACGAAAATAAAATGAAATGCTGTAAAAAAACTGGAAAAAATGGAAAAAAAATATTTTTCAAAAACAAAAATATTTTGTTGAAAATATTTTTTCAACTGTAAAAAAACGAAAATATTTTATTAAAAACATTTTTTTCTGTTTTTACAAAAAAAATGCTTTAAAAAAACTGAAAAAAATATTTATTTTTTTTTGTAAAAACTGAACTTTTTTTTTTGTAAAAACTCTGCGCGCTCCGTACGCTGGCATGTGGGCTCCCCATTCGACCCGTCTTGAAACACGGACCAAGGGGAAAAAAGAAGAAGAAGAAGACTTTACTAAATTAGCGGACTATTGGTGTATTAGTTTAAAAAAACAAAAATATTTTGCAAAATATTTTTTTTTAAGTTTTACAAAAAGAATAATAATTATTTTTAATTTAGCATTGACCTAACGGTCAAAAGGCATAAGTGAATCAAAAAAGTGGATGAAGAGTATTTTTAGCCCAATAAATGAATGAAGGATACTTTTAAACCTTTTCCAATAGTTTAGGGGCATTTTGAACCCTTTTCCGTAAAAAATATTTAATGGACACGTACATCCCATTATGAAATGAGAAAGATAGAAGAAAAACGCTTATTTATATTTGAGAAGACAATAAAAGAGAAAATAGGTTTGGGCAATTAATGGGGTCTCACGTGATCCGGGATTAGAAAGGAAAGGATTTTGAAAATAGGTAGTTTGGGTAAATACTTTAGATTGCATAGGTACACATTGTAAGACAAATTAGAATGGGCAGTAACGGGTAATTAAATTGCCTGAATAGGCATTTAGGCCTCATTTATTTTTTTTAAGATTAAGACGTCTGAATCTGAATACACATCTGAATATGAATTTCAAATGTGTATTAAGATTAAGACATCTGAATATAAATACACATCTAAATATATTAAGATGTGTATTAAAATTTGAATACTAAAAATTAAGACTGTTGGATTTCTAACATCTGAATGCATAAAATTTATCTTTATTTGAAGAATAATAAACATAAAATTCAAATGAAATACTAACTAATCTAATATTCTATCAATAAAATATATAATTTTTTAAAATATGATTGTTGGTAGTGGTGATGGCTAACGGGTGAATATCGATTAGAGGCGGTGGTTGGTGGTAGTTTTGGTTTATGATGGTGGTTCATGCTAGTAGCTTGTAGTGATTGGTAGTGGTGGCGATTATGATTGAGGATGGTAGTGGTGGGTGGTGATAGTTAATAATAGCGGGTGGTGGTTTATGATTGAGGAAGGTGGTGGTAGGTTATAACGATAGACGGTGCCGACTGTGGTTGTTAATGGTGACAGGGTGATTGGTTGTGGTAGTTGAGGTGGATAAGTGTTGACTGTGGGTGAGAATGATGGTGGTCGGAGTGGTGGGGATGATTGATAATGGTAGCAACTATGATTGAGGATGATGATGGTGGTGGTGGTAGTTGACTATGGTGGTGGTAGTGGCATGGTGGTAGTTGATAATGGTAGGCAGTCACAGCAATTAATAATGAATATGTGATAACATCTTAATGAAATTAAGTCTCTCTTATAGCTCTTAATCATACAGACCTATTCAGACCCATTAAGTGGTTGTGAAGTAAAAAAAATAAACACACTTAATGATTAAGATATGAATAATTAAGATTCAAACTTTAAAAACAAAAGAACTTAATGTCTTAGATCTGAATGATTAAAATTCAGACCTCCATTAAGTGCAAACAAATGAGACATTAGAGTAGATTTCCCTAGAGGAAAGTGGGGAATGTGGAGCGAGTCCAATGGGGTAGGAATCCTAAAGAGAAATTTTCATAAAGCACTATCTTTTAGTGGTAATTAGCTATTCATATATACAATTTGCTATATTACATATTGTAGATACGTTTTCTGTTGTTATAAGATATATTAGATGTATTTAAGTGTTCCGACCCTTGTTCGCCCTTTGTGAACCATCGTGACGACACCTAGTCTCTACGACTAGGTAAGCCTAAATTGCGGAAGATAACTAAAACTTGCGGAAGTAAACAATTTAAAAACAGAAATAAGGCAATAACAATGTTTAAATGTGTCGCTCGTCATACACCATATATAAATCTCAAAACCAATATCCAAATCCAAGACCCGAAAACCCACGAATCACAAGCTAAGATCAATACTACATGGCTCTAACTCTGGAATGTCTAATACGAACAAAAAAACATATAAGGGCTAAAATACTAAAAGCAGGAATAGAAAGGAACTTCTCGGTCTGCGAACGCGGCAGATGTACCTCGAAGTCTCTAGAGCAATCTCCTCCTCAAGGATGATAGGCCTGATTAGAAGTACCTAGATCTGCACATGAAAAACATGCGCAGAAAAGGCATGAGTACACCACAGTGGTACTCAGTAAGTGTCAAGCCTAACCTCAGTTGAGTAGTGACGAGGAAGGTCAGGGCCCTACTGAGATAAAATAAAGAATATGAGATATGACAATATAAGATAAGCAGTACAGTTGAAAAACTACAGTAAGAATCTACACATGATAATAAGGAGTACAATAACGGAAACAGAAATAATGGCAAACACCAGGAAGTACCACTGATAACAAGAATGATAACCGGGGATCTCTCAGTATCTCGGGGACCTCTTAGTACCCTCAATACATATCGGGGATCTCTTGGTATCCCGAGGATCTCTCGGTATCCTCAATGTATGTTAGGGATCTCTTGGTATCCCGAGAATCTCTTGGTATCCTCAATATATGCTAGGGACCTCTTGGTATCTCGAGGACTTCTTGGTATCCTCAATATATGCTAGGGATCTCTTTGTATCCTCAATATATGCTAGAGATCTCTTGGTAGCCCGAGGATCTCTCGGTATCCTCAATATATGCTAGGGATCTCTTGGTATCCTGCACCTCAGTCCAGATCATAATACGTACAGGGGATTCCCGGGATGCCGTCCCGTAGTCCCAAATTAAAACACATAGAAGCAACATAAGAATACTCAATTAAATGCAAAATTTCATACCAAGTAAACACTTAATTCTAGCCTAACATGCTTCACGTAATGTAATTAAGGCAGTTTAAGCAAATAGGCAATTAAATTAACTAAACATATTTTTCTAAAATACAACAGGTTAAATTTGCAAGTAGAATAAAGCAGAAAAAGGAACTAAATTGAAATACTTAAAGTAAAATAGGATTTTCAACAATTAGCTCAAGTACGCACTCGTCACATCACGTACGAGGCATTTCAATTACCAAATATATCATATCCTAAGGGGAAGGTCCCCCACACAAGGTTAGACAAGCCACTTACCTCAAACCAGCTCAAAATCAACCCGACACCACGTCTTTGCCACGAGTACTCGACTCCAAATGGCCCAAATCTATTCAATTCATTTGCATAATGTAAATAACACTTCAAGTAACTGATTCTACAATTAAATTATAAGGTAATACGCAAAATTATGTAAAATGACCAAAATGCCCCTCGGGCCACGTCTCGAAATTGGGTGAAATTTATATTTTCAGAAATCTCATAATCTCACGAGTCTATACATAACAAGAACACTGAAATCGGAGTCCAAATGACCCCTCAAATCCTTATTTAAAGGCCTCTTAAACTCAAGCCCTAATTACCTATTTTTCCCAAATTTCTCACCACTAAATAGGTCTTTAATCACATAAAAATGAGTTATGAAGTCAAGGATGTTAACTCCAAGCGATTCCCCTTTGTTTTTCCTCAAAAATCTCTCTCAAAAGCTTCAAACCCGAATAAAAATGGTGAAATGATTCCTCAAATTCGCGAAGGCAACTATTTATATGTTCTGCCCAGCGATTTCCGCATTTGCGGCCCTAGGACTGCATCTGCGGTCCCGCTTTTGTAGAATAAGTGTTGCATCTACGACTTTCACTTAAGGACCCAGCTTCCGCATCTGCGAAACTCTAACCGCAAAAGCGGTTCCGGTGCTGCGGACATTTCACCGCATCTGCGGTTGCTGAGGAAAATCCTAAATTCGCTTCTACGGTCCTCTACGCCGCTTCTGCGGCTCCGCATCTGCGGTCCCCAAACCTCAGATGTGAAAAATACCAGAAGAACAGCTGCTGCAACAACTTCACTCCAAAATTTTCCTTCGTCAACTATCTGAATTCATCCCGAGGCCCCCGGGACCTCAACCAAAGGCATCAACATATCCTAGAACCTTATTCAAACTTGTACAAATCTTCAAAACACTTCAAACAACATCAAAACACCTAAAACACATCGTATTCAAGCCTAAGTTTCTAAAATCATTCGAATTCCGCTTTCGATAAAAAACCCAACCAAAACACATCCGAATGACCTGAAATTTTGCACACACATCCCAAATGACATAACGGAACTACTACAACTCTCGAAATTCCATTCCGACCTTCGGATCAAATCTCACTATCGAACCGAAAACTTCCAAAATTCAACTTTCAGCATTTCAAGTGTAAATTAGCTACGGACATCTAAAACACAATCCGAACACGCTCCTAACCCCAAAAATTACCCAACAGAGCTAACAAAACTATTAGATTTCCATTCCGAGGCCGTCTTCACACTGTTCCGACTACGGTCAACTTTCCAACACTTAAGCTCTTATTTAGGGACTAAGTGTCCCAAAACTCCCAGAAACTCAAAATCGAATATCTCGGCAAATCACATTAGCAGAAATAAACTTGGGAAAACAGTTAATAGGGGATTGGGGCATTAATTCTTAAGACGATCGGTCGGGTTGTCACATCCTCCTACACTTCAACATTCGTTCGTCCTCGAATGAGCATAACGACATACCTGAAATAGTGAAAATATGAGGGTAACGCCTGCGCATATCCTGCTCGGTCTCCCAGGTCGCCTCCTCGACCGTGGCCCCGCCATTGAACCTTCACCGATGCAATGTTCTTTGACCTCAATTTTCTGACCTGCCTGTCCAATATTGTCATTGGCTCCTCAACATAAGATAGATCCTTGTCCAACTGGACTGAACTGAAATCCAACACGTGCGACGAATCGCCGTGATACCTCCGGAGCATTGAAACATGAAATACCGGATGAACTCCTGCCAAGTTGGGAGGTAAGACAAGCTCATAAGCAACCTCCCTAACACGCCTCAATATCTCAAAAAGGCCAATAAACCTTGAACTCAACTTCACTTTCTTACCGAATCTCATAACGCCCTTCATAGGCGAAACCCGAAGCAGAACCCGCTCTCCAACCATATAGAAAACACCGCAAACCTTCCTGCCCGCGTAACTTTTCTGTCTGGACTGGGCTGTACGGAGTCTATCCTGAATCACCTTAACCTTCTCCAAAGCATCCTGCACCAAATCTGTACCTAATAGTTTAGCCTCACCCGGCTCAAACCAACCCATCGGGGATCTACACCGTCTCCCATATAAAGCCTCATACGGTGCCATCTGAATGATGGTCTGATAGCTATTGTTGTAAGAAAACTCTGCCAATGGCAAAAACTGATCCCAAGACCCTTCAAGCTCAATCAAACACGCACAGAGCATATCCTCAAGAATTTGAATAGTGCGTTTGGACTGTCTGTCCGTATGAGGGTGAAATGTTGTACTCAAGTCTACTTGAGTACCCAACTCACGCTGAACGATCCTCTAAAACCGTGATGTGAACTGAGTACCTCTATCCGAAATGATGGAAACTGGAATACCATGCAGACGAACAATCTCCCGGATATAAATCTCCGCCAACTGCTCCAAATAATAAGTAGTACACACATGAATGAAATGAGTGGACTTGGTCAGCCGATCCACAATCACCCAAATAACATCAAACTTCTTCAAAGTCCATGGGAGCCCAACTACAAAGTCCATGGTGATCCGCTCCCACTTCCACTCCGGAATCTCTATCTGCTGAAGCAACCCACCCGGCCTTTGGTGCTCATACTTCACATGCTGACAGTTGAGGCATCGAGCTACAAATCCAGCTATATATTTCTTCATCCGCCTCCACCAATAGTGCTGCCTCAAATCCTAATACATCTTTGCGGCACCCGGATGGATGTATTACCGCGAACTATGGGCCTCCTTTAGAATCAACTCTCGCAACCCATCAACATTGGGTACACAAATCCGACCCTGCATCCTCAATGCCCCATCATCACCAATAATCACCTCTCCGGCATCACCGTGCTGAACCTTGTCCTTGAGAACAAACAAATAAGGGTCATCATACTGCCGCTTCCTGATACGATCAAATAAGGAAGACCGAGAAACTACACAAGCTAGAACCCGACTAGGCTCCGAAAGATCCAATCTCACAAACTGGCTGGCTAAGGCGTGAATATCCATCGCCATATGCCTCTCTGATGCTAGTAAATAAGCCAAACTCCCCAAACTCTCTGCCTGGCAACTCAAAGCATCGGCCACCATATTGGCCTTGCCCGAGTGATACAAAATAGTGATATCATAGTCCTTTAGCAACTCCAACCATCTCCTCTAGCGCAAATTTAGATCCTTTTACTTGAACAAATGCTGCAAGATCCAATGATCAGTATAAATCTCACAAGGAACCTCGTATAAATAATGGCGCCAAAACTTCAGGGCTTGAACAATGGCAGCTAACTCAAGGTCGTGAACAAGGTAGTTCTTCTCATGTATCTTCAATTGTCTGGACGCGTAAGCAATCACCCTACCGTCCTGCATCAACACCGCTCTAAGGCCAATCCTCGAGGCATCACAATAGACCGTATAAGACCTCGAACCTGTAGGCAATATCAAAATTGGGGTTGTGGTCAAAGTTGTCTTGAGCTTCTGAAAGCTCGCCTCACACTCCTTCGTCCACTGAAATGGAGCACCCTTCTAGGTCAACCTGGTCATAGAGGCTGCAATCGATGAAAATTCCTCCACAAAATGATGGTAGTAACTCGCCAAACCAAGGAAACTGCAGATCTCTGTAGCTGAGGATGATCTGGGCCAACTCTGCATGACCTCTATCTTTTTCGGATCCACCTGAATACTCTCACTCAATACCACGTGGCCAAAGAATGCCACTGAATCCAACCAAAACTTACATTTTGAGAACTTAACATATAACTTCTTCTCTCTCAGAGTTTGAAGCATAGTCCTCAGGTGTTGCTCATGATCTTCCCGACTCCGGGAATACACTAGAATATCATCAATAAAGATAATGACGAATGAGTCAAGATACTGCCGGAACACACTATGCATCAAATGCATAAAGGATGTTGGGCCATTGGTCAGCCCAAATGACATAACAAGGAACTTGCAGTGACTATACCGAGTCCTGAAAGTAGTCTTAAGGATATCTGGCTCCCGAATCTTCAACTGATGGTAACCTGAGCACAAATTGATCTTAGAAAACACCCGTGCGCCCTGAAGCTGGTCAAACAGATCATTAATATGAGGCAAAGGATAATGGTTCTTCACTGTAACCTTGTTCAACTGGCGATAATCAATACACATACGCATAAAACCATTATTTTCTTCACAAACAATACAGGAGCACCCCAAGGTGATACATTGGGCCGAATAAAACCCTTATCAAGCAATTCCTACAACTGATCCTTCAACTCCTTCAACTCAGGAGGAGCCATATGACACAAAGGAATAGAAATGGGCTGAGTGCCCGACAACAGATCAATGCCAAAATCAATATCTCTATCAGGCGGCATGCCTGGAAGATTGGCTAGAAACACATCGAGAAAATCTTGTACTACTGAGACTGAATCAACTAAAAGGGTAGCAATACTGACATCTCTCAAATAAGCTAAATACGTGTTACACCCCTCCTCAACCATACGCTAAGCTTTAAGAAAAGAAATAACTCTATTGGGAGTATGATCTAAAGTACCTCTCCACTCAACACGCAGTACACCTGATATAGCCAGCGTCACGGTTTTGGCATGACAATTAAGAATAGCATAACGGGGCGACAACCAGTCCATGCCCAAGATAATATCAAAATCAATCATGCTAAGTAACAATAGATCGGCTCTAGTCTCAAAACAACTAAGAGCAACCAAACACGACCGATAAATGCGGTCCACAACATGAGAATCTCCCATAAGAGTAGAAACATAAACAGGGAAACTCAAAGAATTTCGAGATACACCCAAATGCAGAGCAAAATAAGAAGACACATAAGAGTACGTAGAGGTTGGATCGAATAGAACCGATGCATCTCTGTGACAAACCAATATAATACCTGTGATGACAGAATCGGAGGCAACAACCTCGGTACGTGCAGGAAGTGCATAGTATCTGGCTTGGCCTCCCCCTCTAGGGCGACCTCTACCTCCCCGACCTCCACCTCTAACTGGCTTAGTAGGTAGGGTAGCAACTGGAGCTGTAACCATAGCCTAAGAACTCTACGGGGCTCACTGTGGTTGAGAAGTCTGTGGAGGTGCACTCCTCCCAAGTCTAGGGCAATCCCTCACCATGTGGCATATGTCACCACACCCAAAACAAGCTTTGGGAGGACGTGGTGGCTGCGACTGGCTAGGGCCATCTCCTGGACTGACCTCTAAAAGCACCCCGCGCAGGAGGCGCACTAGAAACCGGAGGTGCATAATAAGGCTCCTGAGGCCTAGGAGGAGCTGGAGCACTACTGGCTGCTAGAAGAGCTGAATGAACAGGGCGACTCATATAACCCATACCATGACGACCTGCAGCTGGGGTACATGCACTAGAATAATGGCCCGACTCTCGAGACCTCTTGGCCTCCCTCTCCTCTCTCTCCCTAGCATGCATATCCTCAATCCTCCTAGCAATACTCACATGCTGATAGGAAATATCCATCTCCAACTCACGAGCCATGCCAGATCTGATGTTGGGAATAAGGCCCTCAATAAATCGGCGAACTCTCTCGCGAACAGTAGAAACCAAGGCTGGTGCATGCCTAGCCAAACTGGTGTAACGGACAGCATACTCTAAAATAGTCATACCACCCTGGCACAATTGCTCAATCTTTGCGCACCATGCATCCCTAAGGCTCTGAGGAACATACTCTCTCACGAACGGATCTGAAAACTGAGTCCAAGTCAGTGAAGCAGCCTCACCCGGACAATCTAACTCATAGGTGCGCCACCACTCATAGGCGGCTCCTCGAAGCTGGAAGGTAGTGAAAGACACCCCGCTCGATCCTGAGATACCCATGGTACGGAGAATGCGGTAACACTCATCAATAAATCCCAGAGCATCCTCTGATGCTAGACCACTAAATACAGGAGGCTTGTACTTCTTGAACCTCTCAAGCCTCAACTGCTCATCCTCGAAAGCAGCTGCCCTGTCCTCGGGCTAAGCTGGCACTACAAGTGGTACAAGAATAATCTCAGAGACCTGCTCAACATGCACTTGCTTCTCAAGAGTGCAGGCGGGGGGAGTCTGTGCTCCTCCCCCGGCCTGAGATGTAGCTGCAGCAAGGGGAAGCAACCCTACCTAAGCCAGAGTGGTGTACATGCTCATGAATTATGCCAAAATCTCCTGAAGAGCTGGAGTGGTAGTAGCAGTATGCGTGTCAGGTGCCTGGACTCCGGCTGGATCCGCTGGTGGTACCTTGGTGGCAGCTCGTGCAGGTGCTCTGGCTGCATCACGTGCGTGTCCTCAGCCTCTACCCCGGCCCCAGCCTCTGACGGCTGCAGTAGGGGGCGCGGGTGTCTGATCATCTCGAGTAGCACGTGTCCTCACTATTTGTGAGAGAATAGAAGACAAAAGTTTAGAATGGTAATGTCAAAATATCGCACGACAATGAAATCAAATGAAGTGGAATTTTTCCTAATGGTTACATAGCCTCTTGTAGATAAGTATAGACGTCTCCATACCGATCAACGAGACTCTAATAAACCAGTTTGTGATCCATGACTCCTATAAACCTAGGGCTCTGATACCAATTTATCACGACCCTGGTTCGCCCTCCGTGAACCATCATGAGGGCATCTAGTCTCTACGACTAAGTAAGCCTAAATTGCGGAAGATAACAAAAACTTGCGAAAGTAAATAATTTAAAAACAGAAATAAAGCAATAACAGTGTTTAAATGTACTGCTCGGCATACGCCATATATAAATCTTAAAACTAATATCCAAATCCAAGACCCGAAAACCCACGAATCGCAAGCTAAGATCAATACTACATGGCTCTAACTCCAGAATGTCTAATACAAACAGAAAAACACAGAAGGGCTAAAATACTAAAAGCAGGAATAGAAAGGGACTTCTCGGTCTGCGGACGCGGCAGATATACCTCGAAGGCTCTAGAGCAGTCGCCTCCTCAAGGATGATAGGCCTGAGTAGAAGTACCTGAATTTGCACATGAAAAACATGCGCAGAAGAGGCATGAGTACACCACAGCGGTACTCAGTAAGTGCCAAGCCTAACCTCGGTTGGGTAGTGACGAGGAAGGTCAGGGTCCTACTGAGATAAAATAAAGAATATGACACATGACAATATAATATAAGCAGTATAATTGAAAAACTACAATAAGAATCTACACGGGGTAATAAGGAGTACAATAACGGAAACAGAAATAATGGCAAACACCACGAAGTACCACTCATAACAAGGATGATAACCAAGGATCTCTCAGTATCCCGAGGATCTCTTAGTACCCTCAAAACATGTCGGGGATCTCTCGGTATCCTCAATGTATGATAGGAATTTCTTGGTATCCCGAGAATCTTTTGGTATCCTCAATATATGCTAGGTATCTCTTGGTATCCCGAGGATCTCTTGATATCCTCAATATATGCTAGGGATCTCTTGGTATCCCGCACCTCAGTCCAGATCATAAATACGTACAGGGGATTCCCGGGATGTCGTCCCGTAGTCCCAAATTAAAACACATAGAAGCAACACAAGAATACTCAATTAAATGCAAAATTTAGTACCAAGTAAACAATTAATGCTAGCCTAACATACTTCGCGTAATGCAATTAAGGCAGTTTAAGCAAATAGGTAATTAAATCAACTAAACATGCTTTTCTAAACTATAACAGGCTAAATTCGCAAGTAGAATAAAGTAGGAAAAAGGAACTCAACTGAAATACTCAAAGTAAAACCGGATTTTTAACAATTAGCTCAAGTACGCACTCGTCACCTCACGTACAAGGTATTTCAATTACCAAATATATCATATCCTAAGGGGAAGGCCCCCACACAAGGTTAGACAAGCCACTTACCTCAAACCGGCTCAAAATAAACCTGACACCACGTCTTGGCCACGAGTACTCGGCTCCAAATAACCCAAATCTATTCAACTCATTTGTATAATGTACATAACACTTCAAGTAACTGATTCTACAATTAAATTCTAAGCTAATACGCGAAATTATGCATAATGACCAAAATTCCCCTCAGGCACACATCTCGGAATTAGGTGAAATTTATATTTATAGAAACCTCGTACTCTCACGAGTCTATACATAACAAGAACACTAAAATCAGAGTCCAAATGTCCCCTCAAATCCTCATTTAAAGGCCTTTTAAACTCAAGCCCTAATTACCCATTTCTCCCAAATTTCTCACCACTAATTAGGTCTTTAATCACATAAAAACGAGTTATGAAGTCAAGAATGTTAACTCAAAGCGATTCCCCTTTGTTTTTCCTTAAAAATCTCTCTCAAAAGCTTCAAACTCGGATGAAAATGGTGAAAGGATCCCTCAAATTCGCGAAGGCAACTATTTATATGTTCTGCCCAGCGATTTCCGCATTTGCGGCCTAGGACCGCATCTGCGGAACAAGTGTCGCATCTGCGACTTTCACTTAAGGACCCAACTTCCGCATCTGCAGAACTCTAACCGCAGGAGTGGTTCCGCTTCTGCGGACATTTCACCGCATCTGCGGTTGCTGAGGAAAATCCCAAATTCGCTTCTGCGGTCCTATACGCCGCTTCTGCGGCTCCGCATCTGCGATCCCCAAACCGCAGATGCAAAAAATACCATAAGAATAACTCCTGCAACAACTTCACTCCAAAAATTTCCTCCGTCAACTATCTGAATTCATTCCGAGGCCCCCGGGACCTCAACCAAAGGCATCAACATATCCTCGAACCTTATTCAAACTTGTACAAGTCTTCAAAACACTTCAAACAACATCAAAACACCCAAAACACATCGGATTCAAGCCTAAGTTTCTAAAATATTCCGAATTCCGCTTTCAATCAAAAACTCAACCAAAACACGTCCGAATGACCTAAAATTTTGAACACACATCCCAAATGACATAACGGAACTACTGCAACTCTCGAAATTCCATTCCGACCCTCGGATCAAAATCTCACTATCGAACCGGAAACTTCCAAAATTCAACTTTCAGCATTTCAAGCCTAAATTAGCTACGGACCTCCAAAAGACAATCCGAACACGCTCCTAACCCTAAAATCACCCAAATGGAGCTAACGGAACGATCAGATTTCCATTACGAGGCCGTCTTTACACTATTCTGACTACGGTCAACTTTCCAACACTTAAGCTCTCATTTAGGGACTAGGTGTCCCAAAACTCCCCGAAACTCAAAACCAAACATCCCGGCAAATCACATTAGCAGAGATAAACTTGGAGAAAGCAGTTAATAGGGGATCATGGTGTTAATTCTTAAGACGACCGATCGGGTCATCACATTAAGCTAATGTATTCATGAATACAGTAGCAAAAATAGGCGTGAATCACGGAAGTCCCGCTATTCAGTTGTTGTATTCGAGTGTATTCGACTGTATTTATGGCATAAAACATGGAATTACAGCTGGACAGATTATTGTATTCAACTATATTCACGGTGTGAAACAAGGGATTACACTATTTTTAAACGAAAAGTGAATCAATTAACATAATAGACTCCTAATATAACTCAACAAACTCAATTATAACACACAAATTTTGTATTTCCACTTAAAAAAAAGATTCTCAACCGAAAAATACCCCCAAAACATAACAATCTTCAGAAAAATCATATAATACATCTGAATATTTAAATTATATTAATTAAAAAAAATATATGAATACATTCATGGCATATAGTGAGACAGTGAATACAATGAAATGCATATAATACAGCGAGATACATTAAAATACAATGAAAAAATATAGTGAATACAATGAAATACATGGAATACAATGAGATACATTGAATTACAATGAAAAAAAGACAATGAAAACAATGAAATACATGAAAATACAACGTGGTATGAAAAAAAAGACAATGAATACAATGAAATACATGAAAATACAGCGTGGTACGTTGAAAATACATTGAAATATATTAACAGAAAATCAAGTTGCTCAGCCCCAAACTCCGTCGTCTTTGTTCAAGAACAAACCCTAATTTCCGGCGAATCCCCGTTGAGCAAAAATCTTCAACTCTTTCACCTTTCTCTCTCTCTTTCTCTTCACCGAATATCCCTGTAACTCATTAGAACAAATGAAAAGAATGGGGAAACCCTAGCACACAACTAGAAATCGGAGGCATCACACGATATAGGCATAGAAATCATAGTTGAAAATAGCCTCTCGCCACGAGGGGGTCAGGAGTCATAGACTTGGGGGTATGTGGATCTACTTTAGCAACCAGACATTCAAACTCCTAGGTCAATTCTTGTTCAATTTTTTCACCTCGCTTGATCTGCTGCTGCTGATAAAATACTTTAGATACAACATATTCCCCTTCCCTTTCATCTTCCTCGGTGTTTAGTGGTTATTAGAATTTGATGGGAGAGAAAAAATAATACAATATTTATTTTATGGCTTAAAGATAGGAGATGACTATAAATAGATATTTGGCTATGAAAAATTAAAAGATAGCTATGAAATATAATTTTTTAAAAGAATATTTATTTAAAATAAATTAGATATAAACCTTTGCTACAGGAGGTAACTAATCTTAAATACCCAGCCCATGAACATAATTTGATTAGTCTTCTATTGGACTAGGCTTGGACTTGAATACATTGGTGGGCTCTGGTTCAAGATATTCAGTCTAAATCGGCCCATAGACAATGCTATTCAGGATTCGGCTGATTTACGTAAGAGTCCTTTTTTAGGCCACTGTTTAGATTTTGTCCCTATTATAAAAAAAATTGTGCAAATATAACCTTTAAAAATTACCCTTCCAAATAATGTTAGACTGGGGTCTAATATTGCTCAATTGCTCATAAAATATTTGACTGTGACATTACGTTTGCGATGATTTATTAAATTTTTGGTGGCCTAATGTATTTTGGTCTAAATGATCCATCAGTTTCAAAAGAAATAACAAATCATTTACTAAACGGTTGGAAAAAAAAAGCGAAATTTTCACTCGAAATTCAACCTTTCAACAGAATCTTTATACCCATCGATAACCAACGATTATGCCAAACTCAACGTTCTATATATTGGCCGATTCTAATATGCTATTCAACTTATTTTTTAGATTGGCAACGCATATATGCAATATAATTACTTACCTACAGTTGGGTTCTTCTATGAAGTAATTGTTAAATATTTTTTTAAATCACATAAGAACTCAAGTAACAATGAATGCGAAACTCAGTTTTCAAAATATTGGGAGGGAGATGCTGATGTGCTAAGTCACCCAAGTTTCCTGTTCAAACTATAGAATTTAATACACATATATACCCACTATTTTCAAAATAAGTAGATGCAAGATTTTTGGTGATCTCCAATTCTCCATTCATAATTAATGTCTTATAACGAGGGGGAAGAAACCAAAAAAGACGACTCTCCCACGAATAAAAAAAACACAAATGCTTTGAACTTTACCATATTAATGAGTAATTTTTATGGGTGATCATTCAATCATTAATAAAAAATTATTTTCCTTTTTTTTATTATGTAAAAGTCATTCAACTTTGTGTTCATTACTCAAAAGTTATTGTTCTTTTTTTTTGTTACACAAAAATCATTTTACTTTGCTCTAGGTACCACAAAAGTCATATTAGCCAGATTTTCTCTTACCATTACTTGAAAAGTCTATTACATCATTGACATTATATATATTCTCCTATTTATATAATACCTTCTATATTTTATATTATATAATATATTTACCTAAGTATTTTACTTATAATTAAAATAACTTAATATTATTTTTACAATATATTCGTATATTTCATTTTCATTTAACGTTAATTTTCAAGACATATTGAAAGCATTATCAAATTTGTTAGTGACAAAACTGTGAAGAAATCTCAAGTCAATGTTCTTAACCACGCCTAGTAAATTAATTTTAATAAAAATTATAAAATCAAAGCTCACGTATTTCTAAGCTAAGCCACATTCATTAATTCAATAAACAAAATACTCATATTAGTTTTAATAAATATTTTTTATCTTTTTTATAGTTAAATATATATTCGTGTTTGAATATGATCAAACAAATTTAATGCCGTGATAAAATTAAATGTATGAATATGTTATAAAAATAATAAATAAAGTAATAATATAAAGTTATTTTAATTTAAAAAATATTTAGGTAAAGTTTGTTATATAGTATATAATATAGAAGGTATTGCATAAATGAGAGGATCTATATAATGTCAAGGGTAAAATAGACTTTCAAGTAAAAGTATTATAAAATTTGGCCAAGGTGACATTTGTGGTACCTAGAGCAAAATAAAATATTTTTTGTGTAACAAAAGAAATAAAAGTGACTTTTGAGTAACGAATACTGTGGGCACGTAAATTTTGCCCGACGTATAAAATCGCTCCTGAAAAGGTCAAAAATAGTTTTCTACTTGTTTTAGAATTTTGTAGGATTGTTAGAGAAATTTTCTCTATTTATTTTTTGCAATATATTACATTTTTGCATTTTTTTTATCCTAATTAGGAGTAGCTTAAATCACAAAATGTCACAAAA
This sequence comes from Nicotiana sylvestris, assembly GCF_000393655.2. NCBI lineage: Eukaryota > Viridiplantae > Streptophyta > Magnoliopsida > Solanales > Solanaceae > Nicotiana > Nicotiana sylvestris. The sequence goes on along the minus strand of NC_091060.1, from coordinate 175,164,291 downwards.
TATTTTTTCTTTTGTTTTGTTGCATTCTAACACTTTAGTTGCATTTTTAGGATTTAATTTCATCATTAGATGCATTAGTTAAATACAAAATCGCAAATTGCATTTTAGGTTAGTTAATTAGTTACATTAGTCTATCATAGGTAAAATAGATAAATAGTGTAGCCATACAAAAATTAGATTCAATTAAAGTTTGAGTCTAAAATGGCTAGAGTTTGCAAAAATTTAATATTGAATTGAAAAGAAAGAAAAGAGCTGGACTTGCCTCCTCTGCACATTAATTTGGGCCCAAAAAATCGATGGCCCAATGTCTCAAATACCCACACCCATCCAAATATCCGGTCCAATAATATCCACCCACCCACCTCCGAACGACGCAGTTTCTGGCCAAACTATGTCGTTTGGTTTAAACAACTCCTTTCTTTCATTCTCAAGAGACGGATCCCTCCCCCGATTTTTCTGAACCCTAGCCGTCACCCCATAGAAACCAAGCTGCCCGCCTCCCCTTCGTCACTCTCTCACTCATACACACTCTTCCTTGACACACACACGCTGAAGTTACAAAGTTTAGAGCTAAAATTCAAAAATTGCAAAGCTGATTTTGAGTTTCAAATCCTTGTCTTCTCTCACATTTTCTGGGGATTTCGGAGCTTATTGGAGCTGTAGAGCTTGTTTCGGAGCTGAGAGTTTGATTTAAACTCAAATCTCTGTTCGATTCCGCTGATTTTACTATTTCGGGAACTGCTGAGCTTCGGTCGAGTTTGCCTCTGCCTTTAGTCCGTTTATTCGAGGTTTCTTTGTTCCACCAGGTTAGTTTTCAAACTCCCTTGTATTATGCTTTTATTTAATGATTAAAATGGCCGAATCCTTATTTCATATTTCTAGAACTGCTCAATGCCTGATTTTTGCTAGTGCCATGTATAATGAATGTGTATTTTGATCCAATTTGGAGTTTGTTTGAAGGCAATGAAACAATTTGAAACATAACATGAATAAATTAAAATCTGTCTTCTCGATTAGGAATCCTACTGTGAATTGGTTGATCATTTTAGTCGAAACGCATTGTTCTCGTTTTAAGCTTGGGGATAGTCGAATCCTTATATAATGGCTGCAAATCTGCTCAGATTTTCCTTCTGTGATCATAGCATTTAATGAATTGATCATTTGTGAATATGGGTGAATTTTGAACTTTGGCTGAATATTAGTGTCATGTCTGGGAGCAGTGTGTTTCATGCTAAAAGCAATTAAAATTCTATTAAAAGCGGTTAGAAAGTAAAAATGCACAATAGGTTTAAACATGTAATAAATCAGATAATTAGGCCAATTATTAATAGTTGAGTTACCGTGCTAAAACCACGGAACTCGGGGGGCCCTCATACCTTCTCCCGGGTTAACAAAATTTCTTATCCGGTTTTCTGGTTTCACGGACTTTAAAACAAATTCAAATTTCCTCGATTTGGGATTTAAAATAAACCGGTGACTTGGGACATCATAGATTATGCCAAGTGGCGACTCTAATTAAATAAATAATCGCATTTCGAATAATGTCACTTTAATTGGAAAAACTCCCTATTCTTTGGAAAAAGGAGGTGTGACAACTCGTATGCTCTAATTAACGAAATCCTTGCTCGCGTCAACTGCAGTCTCTGTAAAAAATAATGAAGTAATTGGTTATCATTATTTAACAAGAATAACATTGAAAGTCATTGAACTACTTATTAGGTAGTAGGACCGTAGGAGTACTTATTTAACGAAAATGACATTAGACCAGCTTTTGCACTTAAAAAGTTTGGAACTTTGGTGAATGTGCAACAGCAAAAAGAAAAAAAATGGACACAAATGATAAAATATACAGTAAAGTTTTTCTTTTTATAAGTAGGTTTTACTTTTCAAACATTTTTAAAAGAGGATGAAACAAATTCCCAAACCCCACCTAACAAATATTGACCCCATTAAAAACGAAGATATAATCATTGTCACAATATGATGAGATGACATTTTATTTTTATGAAAAAAAATATAGAAGTATGTATATATTATTCAAGTCATTGCTAAAAATTACTAAAATCAATTGAATTAGGGTTTTCATTGTTAGTAGATTAAGATAGAATGCTTAGAATAGCAACCCAGTTGAGACTAAAAAGCTCAAGTAGTGGATATTCGGCCCGCCAATTTCAAAAAACGCCACAATAGATCGATTGAATTGCCACCACCGCTTGCTTCTCTCCTCTCTTTCTCCGGCCAATATCCCCAGCTGTGTAAGTTCCTAATTTCTCTTTCTCATTTCTGTGTAATAACCCTAAATTCCCTTGTTCCCAAGTAATTTAGCAATTAACTTACAATGATTTTTGTATGTTTAATTTCATTAAAGATAAATATTTATGATAGAATTAGGAGTTCTAGTTCTTGGGACTTAAGTCTTAAGTTCAATATATCCACCAAATCATCCTAATGTACTAAAAGGGATTTTCTTTTCTCGTTACAGTTTTAACTTTAAGTCAATTTAATAGAGAAATACCCTTTTCTAATCCTTATTACTTTAACCCGAATTGCTCCATTAGGTTAAATCCTATCCTAGTTAGTGTATGCAGTAGGTCCTTTGAGTTAAATGTTATTATGTCATGGATTAGAATGTTTTTGTATAGGTTTCAAACTTAGAAATGAAAAGAAACAAAAAGAAAGAAAGGTGCTTTAATTATATTAAGAGTGTAAGCCGAGTGAAGAAAATATTCCATTTATGTATTGAAAGATTACTTGGTTGATAAATTTCTTTGTTGTGAACCTCAGTTGCTATTGCTTTTCTTCGTTTGTCTGAACAGGTTATTGTCATGTACTATTTCTGTAGCTGATGCTCTTTGGTGTTGGAACGGCAAGTTCATTTTGTTTCAAAGGAGTATATATTAACTCTACTATTATAGTTGGTAATATTTTCAGTAGAAGAAGTTTTAGTACAATGAAAGACGTTGTAACTGATAATGCCTCGAGTTTGCTTACATCAGAATATGTGGGAGAGGCTCCAGTTCTACGTCCTGTGTCTGTCAGAGCAAAATGTTCTTCAAATGTTCAATCAACCCCAGAAATCGAAAAGAAGTATGTCCATGGTGTTTATGATGCCATTGCTCCCCATTTCAGTTCCACTCGGTTTGCAAAGTGGCCTAAAGTGTCAGCTTTCTTGAACTCATTATCTCCCGGTTCACTCATCTTAGATGCTGGATGTGGAAATGGAAAATACTTAGGGTTAAATCCTGATTGTTTCTTTATTGGCTGCGACATTAGTGCTGCTCTTATTAATATATGTGCAGATAGAGGACATGAAGTTTTGGTTGCAGACGCTGTGAACCTACCATATAGGACTGGTTATGGTGATGCAGCGATTTCTATTGCTGTGTTGCATCACTTAAGTACTGAAGATAGGAGGAGGAAAGCGGTGGAGGAGCTCGTCCGTGTTGTTAAAAAGGGTGGGTGTATTTTAATTACTGTCTGGGCCCGGGAACAAGAAGATACATCGTTAGTTGAAAAATGGACACCACTTAACCAAAGGTATATAGCAGAGTGGATAGGACCAGGAAGTCCTCGAGTTCGCAACCCTTCATCTCCTCGCACCCTTGAAAGCATCCCAGAAGCAGAGGAAAATGGTGCTGGGGAGCAGTTGAAAGACCTACATGCAAAGTCTTCAAAAGTAAAATCAGATGAAGTTATGGACTCAACCTCTCAGGATAAAGGCCGTTCTTTGCTTACTGGATCTGGAAAAGGTTATGCAGAGCAACAGGAATTCTTTGTTCCTTGGCACTTACCTTATCATCGAGCTGAAGTAAGTGGGGCTTCAGCTGTTGCCTTAGCTAGTGGTTTGGCAAAGAAAGATGATAAGAAGGGTTCTGTGGTGTATAATAGATATTACCATGTTTTTAGTGAAGGTGAACTTGAAAGGTAATTCGTTTTTTATTTTATATAAGAAAAGTAAAGAATTTCCCCTAATTTTCTTGTTTGACCGATTTCATTCTGTCAAGTCGCTATATGTTAACAAATGCTTATCATGGTTGTTAAATTTTATAATCTATAACATGATGACTGAATGTCGTTACACTTCTCGCAATTGATTATGATCCATTATTTTTTTTTTTGTGGCTAGGAAAGTGTAAACAGTTTGTGTCATTCTTTGAGTAGAAATTTAGAGTACAATCAATGCTCTGGCAATAACATGTTCATAGAGTTTGAATCTCTTAAAAACATATGATATTTGGGAGGTCACATGTGAGCTTTTGAAATTGTATTGACCTCAAAAGAGCTATGAGTTTTAGAGTTCTGATTATCTCATTATATGTGATGCTAGGAGTCTCTTTCATCCTTATTCAGAAGTAATTTTGATGTGTTACTGTTCTCTCCCAATAAACTGAAGTGCATGCATATAGATGAATGAACGAAACAAAACAAATCCAGTTGATCAGTTTTTCTTGATAAGTAAAAATAGGTTCTTTTTCCCTTATTGCAGGGCTTGTGCTTGTTTGTCTCTGAGTCATTTCTAAAGTTCTTTTATTGCTTCTTTCATACACCCCCCCCCCCAATGGACTAAAGGGAAAGGCTTTTGAGTATTTGGGGTGGGGAGCGGCAAGATGAGGCAGTACTTCTCTGTTATGTAGTTTCGCAAAATTAGAAGTTTGACCAATTTGTAACAATGAGCTGCACTAATTGACATGTTCTGTTCTTCGATAGTTTGGTGTCTGGTCTGGATAATGCACTAATTGACATGTTCTGTTCTTCCATAGGTTGGTGTCTGGTCTGGATAATGCCATTCTCGTTGATAGATTCTATGACAAATCAAATTGGTGCATCATTCTTGAGAAAACATCATGATAGTGTTGAACTTTTCAAATGATTCTTGCACTTCCATTTGGCGAAGTCAAATCTATTACCTGAAGACAATAACCCTAGTTGTGAAAGGGTGATATTGTCTTGATGCAAGGATTGTATTCTACAGATTATGGAGGTTATCAACAGAAACATATGTCTAGTTTTTCATTCTCCGTTGCTCGCTCGGTTGTTGCCTGTATCTATTGTATCTCTCATCCTGGATTCCTGGTGTTATCACGTGCCTGATGTGGTTATGCATGACAGTATCTTGTAAAATACAATTCTTTTTTAAAGATTTTGGGTGACAAGCCTGAGACCAAGGGGTTTGATATCCCAATAGTTACTTCAGTTTTAGGAGATAGCATTCTCTTGAATAAATTTATGGCTGTGTTTTTAAGGGAACTGAATGCATTTCACAACACTTATATTACAGTAATCATAAAATGTTCTCCAAGTAAGCAATTTAGCACTTTAGACTTTTTGTCCAACTATTAAAGTTTCTACATGTATTTATCTTTGACATTTTTCAGTCCAGTTGAGTACCAGGCAATTTTGCATTCTGCTTTTATCTATCTTCCCATAAGCAAATGAGAAGTCGTAGAGTGTTATTTTGGTTTTAGGCTTTTTTCAAATACATAACATTATTAGTCACCTCTTCAATAGTAAGCAAAGAAAGATGCACCCAAAAGAGTGGTTTAGTAATCAATGAAGTAACTATACTATTTGGAAACCGAGCTACAAATTCTAGCAGCGACAAAAAAATGATGATTTCTTCCCATATGCCTTATTCGTGATGGATAGAATTATCTGTATTTGTGCTGGTTAAAGGTAACATGTATTCAGTGGAATAGAGTCGAGGTGAGCTGACCCGGCACAATCTGTTAGTCATGCATTGCAGTAGCGAGTATCCACTTTTTATTCCACGCCAAAACTTTTGCTCGTATGGTGGGGAAGCTTCATGGTACAACAGAAGTTGCAGTAATTCTGGAAGTTCAAGCGACTTTGGAGTTACCTCAATGGAATCTGATAGAAAACCTCGGTTGGATTCTTCTAGTAGTTGTAGTTTCAACTGTGCTTCTGCTTCCCTGCACTCAATAGAATCACACAAGGATCTGCAGAAAGGCATAGCACTTCTCAAGAAAAGGGTTGCCTGCATTATTGCATACTGTTACAACACATTATGTTTAGAAGTTCCTGCCGAAGCCTCTACTTTCGAAACATTTGCAAGATTGTTGGCTACACTTTCTTCTTCAAAGGAAGTTCGATCTGTGTTTTCTTTGAACATGTCTGGTTCAAGGTGCGTATTTCCTTTATTTATGTATCATAATTATAGATCTGTGCTCAATACTATATAATGAAAGAAATTTATTTATCATGGCATTGAAGCCTCTGATTATCCAGCAGTGGCCCGTATTCAGTGATTCGGTTTTATAATTTGTGGGGCATCCAAGCAAGTCCAACAACTGAACAAATCTGTTTGGAGCGTAGATTCAGCCGGGTCATCTAGCACCTTGATGGAGAGTGGACATGTGCCAGTATTGGTATAGTTTCTTTCTTTGGATTCAGTTCAGCATAACATATATTGGCATTAAAAATATTTGTATGAATATATATAGAGTGAACATGCTCCAGTATTGGTATAGAGGCATAGTTTTTAGTATTGGTTTCATGTCTGCATAAGACTTGAGCTTTTCTGTATTTAATATTTGTTTGTGTTGAGAATTATGCCATTGCCTAATTTTAGTGAGGGGTAAAATGCATCATTATCCAGTCTTGCTGACCACATCTCCTTTTCTATTGAAGTCTACATTTTTTTTGGCTTTCTCACATGTATACAGTGGTTTGTTGAAAGAAATTAAAGGACCTTATGTTAGGGAACAACGAACTCAGTAATGCGCAATGAAGAGATATCTATGATAAGCAGGATTTGGCATAACTCAAATACGCCTAGGCGATTCTTATAAATCTTTATGGAGTTTTCTTGCTTACGTATACTAATTTGTAACAAATTGAGTTAGCTGAAGAAGTGTTTTATGTACGGTAGATAATTCTCTCTTGGATTTCAACTGAGAGGCCTTGGTTTTATTAAGCTTTCTTATAATTTTTCAGAACCTGATGAGAAAAATTTATTAGGGGACATAATTTAGTAAGAACTGCAAAGAATAGAGAGTCCAGAAACCTTGTAGCTACAATCTCTTTAAAATCTTTTGGAATTGCTTCTGTGGATTTCAGAGGATGTGTCAGCTTTGTTTAGACAAGAGGGGTTGCTCTGATGGTAAGCAACCTCTACTTCCAACCAAGAGGTTGTGAGTTCGTGTCTCCCCAAGAGCAAGGTGAGAAGTTTTTGGAGGGAAGGATGCCGGGGGTCTATTTGGAAACAGCCTCTCTACCCAAGGGTAGGGGTAAGGTCTGCGTAACATTACCCTCCCTAGACCCCACTAAGTGGGATTATACTGGGTTGTTGTTGTTCGTTGTTGGATGGTTTATGTTTTGGCAACTATTATAACTGAGCATTATTATATGGAACTCTTTGCTACTGGGCCTAATAATGTGTTGCAACCATGCTTTTTTAGTTTTTCTCTCGTAAATAAATTTTGAAAGTAATTAGTTACAATGAAGCTGTTGCATTTGATTTCTCTTCTTTCTTAACTTTGCAGAGAAATACATTTGACAATGCTCTTCCAAGTTCTACTGCTAGTTTGCCGCATTCACATAACGTGCAAGTTAAAACCCTGATAGAGTTTCTTTCATTTTTCTCAAATGTAGTGGTAAATATGTTCTATTTCAGTGATTGATTCTGACTACAAATTTGTGAATTGTCTTCTTTCTTGTGTGATTTGCTAATACATATATACCAAACTAGCAAAACCTAATCCAGGCTTCATTTCTGAGTTTACAATCTTGCAACTCAATTTTCTGGTCCTAATGGAGGGATACTTCTGAGCTACATCAATCTCCTGGATGAAAAAGCTTGTAAAGTTGTCAAAACTAAATTTAACATTCACAAATTGTAAATAGCGTCAACGTGGTTTTAGCTTTGTTTATGGAAACCACAGTATCTTTATTTTACTCTTACCATATTCTCATACAGCTTTAGAAAGAGTGACGGTTTTGCATCCAAGCAAACACCCATGATTAGAAGATGAATATGCACAGGTGATATCCTTTTCTATTTAGCTCTCACCAACCTTCCCCGCCTGGGGGGCGCAAAATCTGTTTGTCATCAGGTATTATAGACCCGATTCTCTAAGGAGCTCTTCTATGGCTGGTAGCTGGAGATTTCCGAGACAAGCTAAAACCTCACAACTGAACTGCTATTCCCAAAGCAAGTTTTATAGGTAACCCCTCTGCACTTTCTAAGGCATTGTTGGTAGCAAAAGTAAAGGCCCATGATATAGTCATGGGTGGGAGGGGAAGATGAATTTAATTACTAGTCTTAACCATGTTAAATCAAATAAGACAGTACCTAAAGCAGGGATAAAAAATGTAGCTTTCTTGTCCAAGATGTTTGTGATATATATTTGAACATTTTTAATGTTACCCATTAGTTGAAAAATATATATGGAAGGATTTCGTCAGTGTATTTTTTCCGTCATCGTTTCAGTTATTATTAGTGGGGAACTTGTTGAGTTGTCTAAAAGTGACTTTAAATCTCATAAGCCAGCTAATTAACTACTCTATACAAAATCTAAAAATTGATCAAGAATCACAATGATTCTCAATGAAAATGGTGTAGGTGAATTTTTGTGAAAAAGGGAAAGGATTTAATAGTATCATTGTAGGTGGAAGAAGGCTGGAAAGTCTTGGCCTAGCATACTCATTTTCCTGTTACTATACATGCAACGTATGGCAAAACAAACTTTTCTCGGCAACTTATCATTCTTATCACTAAGAACCTTCTCTTGAATTTTTTTACCCAAATGATAATAAAAATCTGTCAACCTTTGAACCTGACTTATAGCTTTTCCAACAGCTTCACTAATTTCCTTGTTACTTTCTTTTCCAACCTCCTTAAAGGACAAAAATGTTTCACCAGTAAAATGCTTGCGAAAAACAGTTGCAATTTCTTGCTTATGAAAGATCACTCTACTTTAAAAATCTTCCATAGCATAGTTTTCTCCAACTTGGACAATCATAATCATACTGAGATCTAAGCATTTAGTACTTAATGTCAATTAGATAAGAGTTAGTTTGTATTTTGGTTTTGGTAAAAATCGAGTCAAACTGATTCATGAATACCTACTTACGACTCCAGTGAAATTATGGATGAATCATAGCTTGAGGGTATCAATGGAGGTTGTTGGGTATTATTAGAGAAAAAGAATAGTGGTTAGGTGTATGTAGATATCTTGCAAAACCATAAATGGTATAGATAGCCGCACCCATGAATAAAGTGGTAATGCTTTGGGTGAGTATAGGCATTTGAGTGGCTTAAGGCCAATACCCAAGTGTTGAATTGGATAAATTGAGCCATAAATTGCAGTAAAAATAGCGCGGTATAGCCAGTTTTTGAGCTGGTCATTCAAAAATAGCCAGCGTTTACGAAATCAATGAAAAATAGTCACTATTTTGCTGCAATAGAGATCGGTCCAGCATAATATACTGAAATTCGGTGCACTTGTGTATGAACTCCAGCATATTATGCTGGACCGGTATACTTTGCTGACTCCAGTATAATATACTGAAGCACCGGTGCTCCAAACTCCAGTATATTATGCTGGACAATTATACTTGCTGGAACTTCATCATATTATGCTGGAGTTCCAGCATACTTATCTTGGAACTCCAGTATAATATGTTGGAGTTCAAGCATACTTATGCTGGAACTCCAGTATAATGTACTGGCGTATTTTCCAGGTTTTAAACAGTGTTTTCGCTTAGATTTATCTTTATATGAAAAGTGGCTAAATTTCGATTACTTTTGAAACTGGGCTATTTTTGAACGACCAGTTGTAAATCTGGCTATTTTTGAATTTCTCCCTAAATTGCATGGTTAAATTATGATTGGGGTAGATTGACTTTGTTGGGACGTGTTGAGTTATTTGACGCTCAACAAAATTAGGATTATTTTTTCAAAATATAGGCTTTGAATGCTTTCTAATGTTAATTGAAATGCGAACCTATATTTGTGGGGGCGAACAATTATGCATCACACCATGATTTGCAAACTATTTATATTTATAAATATCTTGTTAAATATATTATATGTATTCAATTTTACATAATTTCAAATTATGGTTTTATGAAAGATAGATTGTATACAATTTAAAATGTTTTTTTTGATAAATTCCATATAAATGTTGAAACCCTTTAATGACTTGATTATAAGAATATGAAATTAGGCCATATGTTCCAAAATTTTATATAAGGTTGTAAAAGGTCGATATTCCCAAGTTCGAATATATAAATTAAGGCCAATAATGCCTAGGTTGTTATATAAAGATTTGGGAGTTATTATAAGATAATTAAGAAGGTTTGTGTGGTTCCCAACAATCAACATTTATAGAGATTTTTACATTCATATACACTATATGAACTATATTATCCTCTCTATTCAAATTTTACTATAATTACATTTTATATACCCAATTATTATTTATGTACATTTTAAGGGAATTAATGATAATAATTAGTGTCCTAAAATCACTCTAATGTATCTTCCACTCCCCCCACGTTTCTCCCTCCACATCCCACCTCCCTCCCCACGTATCTTGCACAAGAGAGCAACAATTCCACCATTGACAACCATTAAAAAGCTTTGAATTAATTTAATGCTATGAAACTAAAAGCTTTGAAGTTCATTAACTGATGATTCGAAGATCAATCAACAAAAATATTTATTAGTTGTTCAAAGTTTTGTAAGTTCACTGCAATATTTTGCACAATCTAGCTGGTCACCTACACATTCGAAGTCAGACAAAAAATTTAGTTTTTTGTTTCATTTGTCTCCCTTTAATTCGAATTTGGGTTTTCGAAAAATATTATTTGTTTGAATTGAGTGTTATTGCAAAGAATTGTGATTCTCTCTATGTCTCTCTTTATCTCTCAATCCCTAATTTCAGTAATGTAAAACAAAGAAAAAGAGAGCAGCAATTCCACCATTGACAGCCATTAAAAAGCTTTGAAGCTTTGAGTTCGAATTTGGGTTTTCAAAAATCATTATTTGTTTGGATTGGGTGTTGTTGCAAACAATTGAGAATATGGTTTGGAGTTTATATCTCAATTTTGAAGGTGTTTTGGTGAAGATTAGACTTGATTTTGGCCGATTTCATATTGAAACTCGAAGAAGAAGAAGAAAAATTGTATTTACGAAGTTGTAGAAAAATTGTATTCTGTTATTTATATATATTTTTTATTTAACTATTGTATGAAAGTTGAACAATATTATATAAAAATCATATTTAAGTTGTCTGATATTGTAGTTGTATATAACTGAGTAGAAATAATGTATAAAAATTGTAGATAAGTTGTATAACATATAATTAGTTGTATGAAATTTGTTTTTACTATGTATAAATTAGATACAAAATATACAAAAGACATATTGTATAAATTTTGTATTTAAGTTGTATGTTATTGTAGTTGTATTTAACTAGGTAGAAATAATGTATGAAAATTGTAGATAAGTTGTATAATATATAATTAGTTGTATGAAATTTGTTTTTGCTATGTATAAATCAGATACAAAATATACAAAAGACATATTGTATAAAACTTGTATAAAAATTACATTTAAGTTGTATAATATTGTAGTTGTATTTAACTGTATAGAAATAATGTATAAAAGTTATAGATTAGTTCCTTTGAATCCTAAAAATATGCTCAGCTTGTAAGCAGATAGAATAGTACGTATTCTTTAATTTTAGATTTTGTATATACAGATTTTTCCTCTAATCCCAGATTCAGTGTCAATCATTTTGCTCATAATTTGTCCCGTGGAGGACAGTCTTCCAAATAATGGACCCATGTCAAAATTTTGTTAACAGTGATGGGATTGATTTTTGTTTAAGTTTAGGAAATTTCCAAGTCCTTTTCTTTTCTTTCTTGGAACCTTCCCTTTTCATCGTACATGGGAGAAAACAACTACGTAGCAGAAATCATTTGGCATTCAAGTATTATTATTATTATAAATTCCCTCGTCATTCCTAATAGTTTAATTAACAGAATAATGGGGGAGCCTTAAGGGGTGGAGCAAAATAGTACTGTTGATGATCTTGAGGGCTGGAGCTGGTGGTAGTTGCTTAACTATTTTATCAGTGAAATAGTTTAAAATAATGGAAAATCTGGAGAGAAAGGGAAGAGAGGAGGAAAAAAAATAGTTTAGTAAGACTAGAAATTTATTTTTCTTGTGGTTTTCTTATTAAAACGAGTACATATTTCTATATCAACTATTCCCATCTGTGATGTTATAGTTAAAAATTGGTGTTGGTCATATTTGATTTTGACCAACTGAAGTAGCGTTTTTCAATTTCAGCAGCAATTCATGTGCAAATTTTAGCAGCAACTCAAATGGGTTAAGTTGTATTATAGGAAGGAAGAGAGGAAGGGAGAGAGGGGAGAAAGAAGGAAAGAGTGTAATTAAATCACTTGATTGAAGCCACATATACTGGATTTGAAGCCAAATATTTTGTAAATAAAACTTGTGTAAGTAGGGTAATTTACTAAACATGATCATTAAGAGTAATAATGATCATGTTCTTGGAGGGAAGGATGTCGGGGGTCTATTTGGAAACAGCCTCTCTACCCTAGGGTAGGGGTAAGGTCTGCGTACACAATACCCTCCCCAGACCCCACTAAGTGAGATTATACTGGGTTGTTGTTGTTGTATGATCATTAAGAGTAATAAAGTTTCCTAACACATAACAATAAATGATTAGGCTCAACATAACTAATTTGTTGGTTAGAGTTAGGCTAGATATTGTTTTACCAACTCTTTTAGAACTTGGATTTTTGTGCTGACATTTTGAAAGTCCATTCAATTGACTGATTAGGTCAGGGCTTTTGAACTTTATAGCCCATGAGGTTAGGCCCAGTTAGCTCTTTTGATAATTGTATCTCACAACCACCAAAACATAATAATATATTAACCTTAAGTCGACTGAAATTAATCCTACAAGTAAGTTTTTTTTTGTTCAAATTTCAAAAATAAGATAGTACAAATAATTAATTATCAATAAATAATAAAAAAAGAGAAGAAGTTACATAAAATGGAGGGGCAAAAAAAGTAGTTAGTATCGGGCTTGCCTAGTGCAGTTTACATCTCATGTGTAGTTTGTGAGCTATTGTTGTTTACCTCGAAAATGGTAACTACAATTATATTTAATTTTGTGGTTCTAAAAATACGTGATTTATCTTAACACTAGTTGTAAGGCAATAGATGCTAAGTGTGAGTGATGAAAATAAAAAATACAAACCAATAAGGTTACAAGGCTGGGCCTCGAGCTAGCTGGAGGAGGGCCTTGAGCTAGCTGGAGAAGGGTCTCGAGGTCTAGATGAGGCTAAGGGTAACGAACAATTGATGAAGAATCAATGATAATGAGGGCCTTAAAGATGGCCTTTTGTGGTTAATGATGAGCAATAAATGAAGAACAATAAATGAACAATGAAAGAATAAACTATAAATGTGAAGAACAATAGTGTTAGATAAGAGCCGAGAATGTTGTATTGTATTCAATATGTTGTGTATAATCTGAATCATCTCTACAAGATGACTAGGGTACCCTTTATATAGGAGAGGGGGATCTATGTATAGTACCTGTCTAATCATAATAGGGAAATGCTACTGGTACAACTGTATAACGGCTCAGTATGAATTTGTACTATTCTTTGCAGACTTTGTCAGTCCTCATCACGTGCCCTCGGGAGCCTTCCACCCTTTCATAACGGTTATGGGCTTACATGCTGCCTCGAGGTGCGTCATCGCGGGTCTTGGATATGCCCTGCCGAGGCGAGTGCTTCGAGGATGAGCCTCGGGCTGTCTTCGATCCCATCGAGGCCGAGCTTGGAAATTCCATCGAAGCCTTAAAATCGGGCTTCCCTGATTTTAACCGTATACATATAGTTCCCGCATTCCTTGGAATGAAATAACAAGGAACAATTTGAATTCTTTAGCTCTTCGATGCATCCATCATTATGTCAGTTACGTCACGCGAGCGGTTGATGTGACAAAAAGGGATGTTCTAAAGTCACGTTCGCACGGTTATTGAAAAGCCTTGAATTGATTATGACGGTTGGCCGTCCTTGGTCTTTCCCCAATGTGCACCACTGGCTCTTATAAATACTCCAATCCTTCACTCCTTACTTTTCATCTCATCTTCGAACTTTAAAAAGCTCTACTTATTTCTTCCATGCGCTCGTTTTTGCTCTTTTCCTCTGAAATTTTTTGGTAGAAATGGCAAAGACCTTTAGAACCGTTCCCCAAGGCGATAAATCTTCTTCGTCTACACGCTCGTCTAAGGGCAAGGCCATAACACCTCCTAGTCTTGAAGAATTCATGCCCGGGTCGTGTGAGACATCCTCCGATTTTACGGTTGACAAGCTTTCTTCGAAACTGGGGTGGTGCGAACCCATGTCCCGATACATTAGTCTAATAACCAACATCGGGAAGGTGAAATCTGACTATTGTTGGGGAGAGGCGGTGCAGGTGGAGGTACCCTCTCGGGAGGAAGATATAACGACTCACAAACCCGGCTTCCTTACTTTTACCATAGGTCCGGTAGAACCATCCTCGTCGTCGATAGACCCCATAATCCTTGATTTTTGTGGTAAATACTGGGTGACGCTCGGTCAAATTCATCCATCATTCTGGCACGTTGTCTACATGATTAGGCATTTTGCAGACATGGCTGAGGAGGTACCTTTTACCCTTGACCATCTGATTAGGATGTACAACTCCCGACTGTATCGAGGCAGCCTGATTAAGCTTCAACATCGGGCTTCGAAGGTTTTCTTTGCTTGTACCGATGAAAGAAATGACATGGGGTGGATGAGTTGCTTTGTCCGAGTTAGGACTTAAGATTTAATTCTGCTGAAAGGATGCCATTCCCCGAGGAATGGAACATGAATCGTAAGTGAACACGTTGGTTAACTATTTTTTTTCATTGGACCATTTTCCTTACTGAACTAACTTCTTTCGTTGGTGCAGTTGTTGAGTAGTACCCTGGCGCGGTTAAGGATCTTGCGGGCTAGGTTCTCCGGCTCGATTCGATCTACCTGTATGATAAGTGTGTATGGTGCGATCTGGCCAAGGCCCGATGGGAAGCAAAAAACCACGGTGAGTCTTTTCTTCTATCGTACCTGAGCTCATTACAGGAGGTATTGCCTTTTGCATTTGTACAGGCCTGGGGGATGCCCTTTTGATGAGGGAAAGCTCCTCCGGGGAGAAGGACACCACAAGTCTTGCTAAGGAGAAAAAGATAAAGAGAAAATTATCGACCGAATCCTCGAAGCCGAAAAAGGAAAAAGCTAAAAAAACTAAGGTTGATTCAGCGACCCTAATTTCGAAAGTAGTGGAAGGCCTCGAGCCGGGGGCAAAGAGAAGGGTGACTCCCTACAGGTGCCCCAGGGAGGAGGAAGTGCGTCTCCTTCGGACTTTGTTGATCTGATGGCTGTTGAGCCGAAGGCTTCCAAACTGGAGGTTGCCGGTGTTATCCCACCTCGGGCCGAAGGGGTTCTTGAGGGTGGGTCAGATGATGTCCCTAGGCCGATCGACGGCCAGAACATTTCTCGAGCTGAGGGGCATTCGGTAGATGAGTTAAGTGGCCCCAACTCTGAGGTTCCCCGGAGGAAAGGTAAGGCCCCGATCGATCTAGCCGGGGTTATTGATGTTGGTGATTCTCCGTTGGATCCCGCATTATCTCCGAGGGAGATACAGGATGCCCAAAATAGAAATACTTCTGATGCGGGGGAACCACTTAGGGAAAATGACTTGCTTGAAGGGTTCTTTACTAGGGTTAAAGAAAATCCCGAACTTAACACTTCACTCATTCTCGAGGAAGTCGAGAGGCTGTGCAAATAGGTGATTTGCCGTCGACTATGCTCCGAGCTTCGATCCTTATTTTTCCTGATTTTGTTCTTTTATTCTTTCATGTCATAGTGCTTTACAATCGAGTCGTTGCTAAGTCGCAAGCTGAGTCAACCCGCTATGAGGAAGAATGCAGGACGCTCTCGTCAGAGGCTGACGAGCTTAGAGCTCTTTTAGCAAAAAGGGAGGAAGAACTTCATAACCTTCAAGCTCTTCTGGAGGCGGTGTCTCGAGAATGGACCGATCTTGACGAGCAGGTAATACAGTCTTCGCATGCCTTTATTTTTGCGCTAGTTTGACTTCGGCACTTAACACTTTTGGGTTGATATTTTGCAGCTTGAGAAAAAAGATGCCCTGGAGAGGGGCTCGGAGCCAGGGATACTGAGATTCTCGGACTCAAGCAGCGCGTGGATGAGACAGCCTCCGGGAAAGATGCCCTTCAGGAGAGGTTGACCTCGACTGAGCATCATCTTTGAGACACGAGGGCGGATAGTAGTAAGTATAAGGATCTCTATGCTGAATCGGTCGCCGCGCTATCTGTAGCCAAATCTGAATCCGATGCGCTCATGTCCTCGTATCGAAAAGATTATGCTGCTGTAAATGTTTGAACCAGGAAGGTATCAGAATAGGTCGAGCTTGGACTGACCCGAGCCTTGGAGCTTGCCCGATTGAAGTCTCGGAGATAGGCTCTCGAGGATGCATACGCATGAGGCATTGATTTACCTGCTGAGATCAAGAAGGTGAAGGCTTTAGAGGAAGAGTCAGAAGCTCAGCTTTCTTCTGACGATGGTTCAGTTAGTGGTTCAGCTAGCGGGTGAAGGGGAAATCCCTGAGGAGGAGGCCGTTGATGTGCCAAGGGTCGAGAGCCAAATCGTTGAGGGCACAACTTTCGAGGAAGCTCCGTCCAGTCAAGTGACCCCGGCGACAGATTAGGCATTTATTTGTCCCCTTCTCTTAGGGGCTCTTATAAATATGTCTTTTAAATATAAGAATTTCTTTATTTTGCCTTTGATTTGCCTTTGATTCCAAGTGTATGACTCTAACTATTAGCTCTGGTACTGGACCCCGAACATAATAAACCCTCAGGTTTTTAACTGATTAGGGGCCATGTCTCGATTTTTGAAATATGCCCCTTTTAGGCTTTGTTGATAGTCTCCGAGTGAGAATTTTCTTGAACTCAGGTAGCCTTTGGACTCAACAACTAGGTGAGCGTTCGCTTGCTTATCTGAAAATCGGGATAACTTTTAGGCTCTTACCAAAAGTCCCCGAGTGAGGGTTCGTTCGGACTCGGGTAGCCCTTACTTAAGTGAAGATTTGGCTGAACTTAAAATAAATATAGCTTTAAGGTTTTATAGATAGTCCCTGAGTGAGACCTGACTCGAACTTGGGCAACCTTTGAGCTTAATAATTGAGTGAGCATTTGCTCGAACTTGGAACAAATATATCCCTGAGGCTTTATTAGTAGTCCCCGATTGAGAGCTTGCTCGAACTCGGGTAGCCCTTGGGCTCTTTTAGGCTGGCCCTTAGGCTCTTACGCATTAGACCTTAGGCTTTTTAGGCTGGCCCTTAGGCTCTTACGCATTGGCCCTTAGGCTCTTTTTAGATTGGCCCTTAGGCTCTTACGCATTGGCCCTTAGGCTCTTTTTAGATTGGGTCGATGCGACCTCTAATATGGCTATTGTTTTCCCTCATTTCGGCTAAAGACTTTTGAAGTTTTGATTATACCTTGGCATGTTTTATGTTCGTCCGACTCTTCGACGGCTCAAACGAGAACCTCGATTATGAGTCGATATGTGACGATAGCTGAGTACCTCGGGAGGTTCGCTCGAAGGTTGAGTTTTCGAAACCTTTTTATCGAAGGCTGATTGTTTTCGAAGCCTTTATATTGTTCGGAGCTGATATTATCGAAGCTCCTTTGCTTATGCCGAGGGTAGCCCGATTAACCGGTTCATTTCGAAATATTTTCGAAGTATTTGGAGGCCTTTAGTTTTATAATGGCAGTCAGACGTCTTCTGACGAAGCTTGTGTGTATAGGATTTTCTGCTCGTACTCTGTCAAATTCTAGTATAGTTTATGATATCGTCCCATAGAGATTGGATAATCTAAGCTACAAACTTGTAATATTTTGACTACTATTTGAGAGAATCAAATTGATGAAAGGTGTGTTTGAAATTATAAATTAAGACAAATTTCTTCTGAAAAGTTTATATTTAAAAAGAGTTGGGAATCGTTGAATTCACTTGATATATCATTACAATAAAATCTCAGTTTCATACTTATTTCTCTAAAGAATAATTGCTTATTGCTAATACAATTATATTTTTATGCTAAGAAATAAATAAATAATTAACACTCAGTGAGGTTATGTCAATTAATTGATTTAAAACTAGTGACGATTAAATTGAAATATCTTGCCTAAATTGTGCTCCAGCGTAGTAAAAACTTCGTGAGAATATTTTTACTAGAAAATCAATAATCTTGCCTTCAATAATTTCTCCGTGAGAATTAAAACTGAGGAAAGAAAGATTACAGACTTGACACAATAATTTTACTAAAAATTATTTTGACTCTAATATTATGTGCTCAAGTGTAGTAAAACTTCGTGAGAATATTTTTACTAGAAAATCAATAATCTTACCTTTAACAATTCCTCCGTGAGAATTAAAACCGAGGAAAGCAAGATTACAGACTTGAAATAATAATCTTACTAAAAATTATTTTCACTCTAATATTCTATTCATCAGTTATTATATATTAATTTTGCTCCTTGAGAATTACAAAATTAATATAAGAATAACTTAGATATAAAATATGTAAATGTGATAATAATGATAAAAAAATCACCATTCTATCACAATATGAAATGTAAATAGAGTTTCAGGCCAAGAATGTATTGAAACTGAGATAGTATTATAATTATATCAAGCTTCATCAACTATCCCAACAAAAAACAAATTACTCTATTATGAAGTAAGAAAAGCTAAAAAATACTTTTAAAAGACTAAGAATTTTTTACTACAAAGAGAGACTAGAGAAAGAGACCAAGATTACTCTTTTCTTTCTCTTAAGAACTTAAGAAAAACTAAATAGGAAATTGGATACAAAGTGAGATGTTCTTTCTTCTACAAATGTCATGACCCGGATTTCCCACCCTTGGGAGTCGTGATAGCGCCTACTAATGTGAGATAGGTAAGCCAAACCTTTAATCTAATTACTTCATTAACCAATTATTTTTTTTAACAAATATATGACGATAATGTGGTAACAACGGAAATTCAAATTTAAGCGGAAGACAACAATAAGATTTATGAAAACTGCATCTATTACAAATACTAAAGCCTTAACCACCCAAAACCTGGTGTCACGGACTGTCTAAGATTGCTACATACAAAGTCTGAAGAAATAACAGTACATTGTTTCTGAATAAAAGGAAAATGAAACAGGAAATAGGAACGGAGGGAGACGCCAGGGCCTGCGGACGCCTGCATGTCTACCTTGGGTCTCCGGATGGACTGAAGGAAGCCTCCAAGCTATTGTCCAAAAGCTGCTTCGGGATATGCACATAGTGCAGAGTGTAGTATCACACAACCGACCCCATGTGCTGGAAAGTGTCCAGCCTAACCCCTGCGAGGTAGTGACGAGGCTAGGACCAGACTACCAAATAAACCTGTGTAGTTCAAATATATATACAGCGGAAAAGAAATACAGAAATAAACAAATAAAGATAGGAGGGGGAAACATGCTTCGGAGAATAACAGGTAAAACAGAATATCAAGAGAATTATAAAGGAATCAAAATCAACCACTAACAAGAATAAGGAAAACAAAGGCAAATTTCACTTTCTTTTCACATCTTGTTGCAAGGGTGCAACCCGATCCCATTTCTTGTATCTCGTGGCAGGTGTGCCACCCGCTCCCATTTCATGTATCTCGTGGCAGGCGTGCCACCCGCTCCCATTTTATGTATCTTGTGGTAGGCGTACCACCCGCTCCCATTTCATTTATCTTGTGGTAGGCGTACCACTCGCTCCCATTTCATTTATCTTGTGGTAGGTGTACTACCCACTCCCATTTACAAGCCAACAATAATCACAAGGAATCCTGGTAAGGGAACAAAAGCAATATAACAACTTCCCGGCAAGAGAACAATGATATTTCAACAACATCCCGGCAAGGGAACAATAATATCAAAACAAACATCCCGGCAAGGGATCATTAATATCAAACAAACATCCCGACAAGGGAGCAATGGTGATAATGACATATGAAGCAGAATAAACCACAACAGGGTCATAACAATTATAATACAAGACTCACGGGTATGCTTGACACCAACGTATAGATACTCATCACCATGCCTATACGTCATACTCCACAATTAACATGTAGCAAATAAGACACAACTCCTAATCCCTCAAGCTAAGGTTAGACCAAACACTTACCTCGATGCCACAAACACAATTCACGTTTCAATTATAGCTTTACCCCTTGATTCCACCACCAATTCTCTCTAATCTAGCCACAAGTTACTTAATTACATCAATAAACGCTAAATGAATCAACCCCAATGCATGAAAATGAGTTTTTCTAAAGTTTTGCCCAAAAAGTCAAAAATCGCCCCCGAGCCCATATGGTCAAAACCCGAGGTTCGAACCAAAACCCGATTACCCATTCCCCCACGAACCCAAATATATAATTTGTTTGAAATCGGACCTCAAATCGAGGTCCAAATCCCCAAGTTTTGAAAAACCTAGGTTCTACCCAAAACACCCAATTCCCCCCCCCCCCCAATGAAAATCATTAATTTTAAGTTGAAATTATGTTAAAAGATGTTAATGATTGAAGAAAATAAGTTAAAATTAACTTACAATCAATTTGGAAGTAGAGTTGTTCTTGGAAAATCGACCAAAGGAGTTTGCGTTTTGAAAAGATGTGAATAATGGGTTTAAAATCGTCTAAGTATAAAGTTATAGCTCGCAGGTATGGAAAATGCGAACAGGGGTTCGCAATTGCGAACCCCGATCTCTGCTAAGTTAGGAAATGCGAAACAGGGTTCGCATTTGCGAACCTTTAGGGAAGCTGGACTTTCGCATTTGCGAAAGGGACCCTCGCATTCGCGAGTTGGAAATTGCGAGAGGGGAGTCACATTTGCGACTCAAGGCTGAAACAGGACTAATCGCATTTGCGATCAAAGCCTCGCATTTGCGAGCAAGACAGGCCTGGGCTGGTTTCGCATTTGTGATCCAGCCTTCGTATTTGCGAGCCAGGCTTTGCAAATGCGAAGCCTGCAGGCCAGATCACACCAGCAAAATTTCTGCAACTTTCTAAGTCTAAAAATCCACCCCGTGGCCTATCCAAAACTCACCCGAGCCCTCGGGGCTCCAAACCAAATATACACACAACCTCAAAAACATCCTATGGACTTATTCGTGTACTCAAATCACCAAAATAACATCATGAACATCGAATTAGACCTCAAGATCAATGAAATTTTTCAAAACTTCTTTAAACATCAAATTTGCATTTAAGGTCCGAATCATGTCAAATTGATTCCGTTTCTTACCAAACTTCACAGAATTATCTTAAATCATATATAAGACCTGTAATAGGTGCCAAAACCAAAATACGGGCCCGATACCAACACGTTCTAATCAAAATTCATTTCCAAATCATTTAAACAATTTCAGAAAATAATTTTCTCCAAAAATTCATTTCCCGGGCTTGGGACCTCGGAATTCGATTTCGGGCATACGCCCAAGTCCCATATTTTCCTACGGACCCTCCGGGACCGTCCAATCACGGGTCCGGGTCCGTTTACCCAAAATATTGACCGAAATCAAATTAATTCATTTTATAGTTAAAATTTATCATTTTTCATAGATTTTCACATTTAGGCTTTTCGGCTACGCACCCGGACGGCGCATGCAAATCGAGGTAATGCTAAAAGAGGTTTTTAAGGCCTTGAAACATAGAATTCCATTTTTAAACAAGTGTATACTATTTATAGGAAAATTTCTACAAGACCTTGGTGAGAATTTGCAAGATAATATCAATATATCATATGGCCTTGATGAGAAATTGACATGGCAATTTGTCTTGAAATTTTGGTGAGAATTTGCCATAACTTTTATATCTCTTGACTTTGTGTAGTCTTAGATGAAATTGTCTCGGATGTATCCTTCTTCCTTGAATTGTAGGTTATTTCTTTTTCTCTTTTTCCATGTATTCTTTTTTCTGCAATAATTGTTAGAAGAGTGCAAGAATAGGATATAAATTGGTCATGTTTTATATCTAAAATATTATATTTTTTATTAAAATATAAGAATAATTTATATCCATCAAATACCCCCACACTTGAATTTTTGCTCGTCCTCGAGGAAAAGAATTTTGAATATATATATATATATATAGAGAGAGAGAGAGAGAGATAGATATAGATATAGATAAATAGATAGATAGATAGATAGGCAAAAATCATTTTGGCTTTCAAATATACAACTGCAGAAAAAAGCTTGAAAGAAACTGCAACCACACACCTTTTGCGTATAAATAACAAGTCTAGTTTGCATATAAACTAGAAAATTACATGTGCCACCATATGAATTACATTATTAAATGGTTAACCAACCAGTTTCTTAGGCATACCGATCACCATGGAGTTACTCCTGTATAGGCGACTCTGTTTTTGTAGAGGCCTTCATGAGATGTTTTGGTTATACAATAACCTGGATATTAACCAGATCAATTGATTAAGCATTTAACTATTAAAATCTATGTTGGACTTATGAGGCTCCATTGCTTCACCCTCAATGTCTACGGGTAAGGAACCATAGTTCTGAGTTTAACGTCGCCAGCTCGACTTATTAATTGTAGACTTCATCAATCTATCAAAGTGATAGATGGTTGTTGCTCAAAATGCCTTCCAAAATATAATTTTATCCTATGACCATTTACCTTAAATTTGTCTCCTCCATTAGTTTGTTGAATTTCAATTGCTTCGTATGGAGTAACATCTGTAACATTGTAAGGACCCGTCCACCTGGATTTTAATTTTCCTGGAAATAGCATGAGTCTACTGTTGTATAGAAGTACATGATCTCCAATTTTAAAAGTTTTCTGTCAGATTAAATTTTCGTGCCATTTTGTTGTTTTTTCTTTAAAATTTTTTGCATTTTCATAGGCTTCTAATCTGAGTTCTTCCAATTCATTCACTTGAGAAAATCTATTTTTACCAGCAGAGGTTAATTCAAAGTTTAATGCTTTCAACGCCCAAAAAGCTTTGTGTTCTAATTCAACTGGAAGATGACAATCTTTTCCAAAGACTAATCGATATGGAGACGTACCAATTGGCATTTTAAATGCTGTTCAATATGCCCACAGTGTGTCATCTAATTTTGAAGCCCAGTCTTTTCTAGAGATTCCAACCGTTTTTTCAAGTATTCTTTTTAATTCACGGTTAGAAACCTCAACTTGCCCTTGTGTTTGAGCATGGTATGATGTTCCTATTTTGTGAGTCACACCATATTTTGACAATAATGTTAAAACTTGTCTATTCATGAAATGAGACCCTTGGTCACTAATGATGACTCGTGGTGTACCAAACCTGGTAAAAATATTTTTCTTGAGAAAATTGCATACAGTTTAAGCATCATTTTTCCTTGTTGGGTTGGCTTCAACCCATCTTGAAACATAATCCATATCCACAAGGATGTATTCAAAAGAATGAGATGAAGGAAAAGGACCCATAAAATCTATTCCCCAAACATCAAATGCTTCACATACCTGTATTGATTGCAATGACATCTCATCTCTCTTAGTGATATTACTTGTTCTTTGACACCTATCACACTGTGCAACGTAGGCATGAGAGTCCTTAAAAAGTGTTGGCCAGAAAAATCCAACCTCTAGAACTTTAAAGGCAGTTCGATTTGCTGCATAATGTCCTCCAACTACTCCATCGTGGCAATGATACAAAATTTTGGTCATTTCTTCTTCTGGTACACATCTAATAATATTATCTGCACAAATTTTAAACAAGTAAGGGTTATTCCACAAATAATATTTAGCATCAGATATCAACTTTTCCTCTGTTGGTAAGTGAGATTTTGGGGTGTCCATTTTCCAACCAAGTAATTTGAAATATCTGCAAACCAGGGTGGTTGAGTCACAAATGAGTTGATAGAAAAAATATGTTCATCTGACAACTCTTCTTTTATATCACATAACTCAAGTGAGGGTTCTCTAATCTAGACAAATGGTCAGCTACCTGATTCTCTGTTTCCTTTTTATCTTTTATTTCGAGCTCAAATTTTTGGAGAAGTAAAATCCATCTTAACAATCTAGGTTGCGCATCTTTTTTTTCTAAGAGGTATTTTAGAGCCGCATGATCAGTAAAAACAGTGACCTTGGTTCCTATCAGATAGGAACGAAACTTATAAAATACAAATACCACTTCCAGTAGTTCTTTTTCAGTCGTGACATAATTTAGTTGAGCCTCATTCATTGTCCTGCTGGCATAGTAAATTGGACAAAAAATCTTATCTTTTCTCTGGCCTAAAATAGCTCCAACTGTTGTATCACTAGCATCATACATGACCTCAAAAGGTTGGTTCCAATTAGGGGACACAACTATAGGGGCAGTTGATAATTTTTCTTTAAGGGTGTCAAAGGCTTTCATCCATTCACCTGAAAATTCAAACTTAACATCTTTCATTAAAAGGTTAGTCATTGGTTTTGAAATCTTTGAAAAATCTTTTATGAACCGTCTGTAAAAACCTGCATGACCTAGAAAGCTTCTAATGCCTTTAACAGTTGTGGGAGGGGGTAATCCTGCTATAAGATTAATTTTAGCCTTATCAACTTCTATCCCTTTAGCGGTGATTTTATGTTCTAAAACAATTCCCTCAGTAGCCATAAAATGACATTTTCCCAATTAAGAATTAAGTTTGTCTCTTCACATTTCTTAAGAACTAAGGTTAAGTGGTGAAGACAATCCTCAAAACCCTTGCCGAAGAGTGTAAAATTATCCATGAAAATTTCAAGAAATTTTTTAGTCATGTCAGAAAAAATTGCTGACATGCAACGCTGAAATGTGGCAGGAGCGTTGCACAAACCAAATGGCATTCTCCTATATGAATATGTTCCATGAGGACATGTGAAAGTTGTCTTATCTTGATCTTCTGGTGCAATTGGGATTTGGTTATACCCTGAATAGTCATTGATCACACCCAACTATGCCTTCTAAAAGACAAAGTGATCATTGCAAATATAATCCGGTTTTAAGTCCGGAGTCAAATCCTCAGGGAACTAACCTATCTATTACAACTCTTGGCAATGTTATTATTAACTCAAACAATTTCCAGATTCAAGATTTTTATCAACAAAGATTGGGTTTTTGTATAACTACTTCAAATGATATTAAAAATAACAAGATGCTAAATCAAAGATAATTCAATGGTAAAAAGGTCTAGGGTATTGATTTCCCCAATTGCTAGTTTAAGCTTTAACTCTTTTGCTATAATCTCGCCGTAATATTTCTATGAGGATTATGAGCTATGAGTTATCGTAATTATCTCTCGATCAACTACGATAATTTACTAGAGCATTCTCTCGAACTACTCTAGCTGATAATGTGCACAAACAACTCTAAATTATCCCACCAAAATTTCGTTATCTCTAACCTCACTTTTAAGTTCAAGTAATGAATCTCTTCAATTACCCAAAAGTGGTGTTGTTCAACAGCAATCTAACCTAGTATTCTCTCTCAAGCAACACAAGGCAATTAGAGATGATTAATCAAGGGCCCATTCAATTAATCACCATACAAAACGTAGTTGAACAATCATATAATAACTTCGGCTCGATTATAACAAAGTTGAGTCAAAACTTCATCCAACAATTGGTTCCATCAACCCTAAATCAAATGTGTAGCTACTCATAACAAAGCAAGATAAAACTACAAAAATGTTCATAATGTGTAATTGCAAGAAATAAAAGGAGATAGAAAAACTCTAATGTTTGGTTGATCTTCTCACACTTGTTCTTGCCTCCAAAGTAGTCTAAAAATTAGCTTAATCCTCTCTTGGGTGAGCTTCTTGAGTTTATAAGGGTTTGGAACAAGTTTTCCCCGAGTTACACTTTGGTCCCAAAAGTTTGGGCAATTGCACAGTTCACCGCGGCCGCAGCTCGACCGTGGCGCGACCCCGGTGAGGGACAAACATTCTGCCTTGCATTAGTTGCCTGCCGCGGTCCAACCGCGGTCCACCACGGTCGCGGTGGATTCCACCCCAGTCCACTTTTTGCTTCTTTCCGCTCGGGTGCTTCTTGATTGGACGTTTTCTTCACATTATTGACTCCAAAACACTCCATAGTTCTTCCTAACTTGGATTAGTCCCTGTGAAGCAAAGGAACACCAATTAGAGCATTTTGTTATCATTTCGCCTATAAAACAACAATAAAGCATGGTATAATTAAGGTGTAAATATCGTCTATATAGCCTAATATCAACACCCCACACTTAAATCATTGCTAGTCCTCGAGCAATCCATCAAACTCTATCAAAGTTCCTTCCCTAAGCTTTTCCCTTAACGAATCACACCCTGAACCATTCACCAAAGTTGCACCTAGTAGTGAACAACCTTTGCCTCAGAAGTCGAATCTCTCGTACCATGCAATATTCGCACTTACTCAAACTACTTTATACAGAAGTCAAGACTTACCTTTCCTTCGTGAATCACATGCCCTCACATCACACAAGAGAGTAGTTTCACAATTAATATTATTAAGAACAATTAGGAACTCATATGGACAAAATTCGCTCACTCTCCAAAAAAAACATTCACATGCCACAAAGATGCACTATAGGCTTGCCCGTAGTGTACGACTCTACTAATCGAGCTTATTCAGTCTAAGATCAATTAGGACTTCACTTGGTTGTAATGTAGGCTAAGGGATGGGTAGGATATATTTGGATATAGTGACTAACCTCCCTAAGAACTTTTAATACAATCACATTAACATTCCAAATCATACTTATGTCAACCAGACGTTCCACCACATTTTATTTATAACATCCCATTCCTTTAGGTGCATTTGTATCAAGCTACCACTTATCAACTACTATATTTATTCACATTTTTTTTCGTGGCGCTTCTTCTTTTACTCTTCAAAACTGCACCTTTCCTTTATTTCATTGGCTCCACTTAAAAACCAAACCATCACCCCACAGTTTAACTTTTGCATATGTTAAGGCCATTCAAGTGCTCATGGGAGGTAAAAGGGGTTCAAACAGAAGGCTATTCAAATAATTGGGTAAGGTTCGCAATGTGGTTGCCAAAGGAATAGGCTTATAGGCTCAATGGTGTTGACTACGATGTATTACATTTAAGTGGGTTTACTTTATATATCTGGCTTAATAAAGAAATGCCTATATCACTTCTAAGACTGAATGAAGCTACTATTTCGCTTTGCAAACACACAGGGCAAGTTCTAGGCATCGAATGTAAAGCATAGAATACAGTATAGCTCTCACACATGGCATATGACTCACTCCAGATTGGTTTATCAAGACATTCTCTTTTGAGTGTTCAAGTCAGTTACAAACATACAAATTTAAGGCACTTTAGCAAGAATCAACCACTGAGACTAGGTGTTACACTCTAGTGTCGATTGTGTTCAGGTGTATTAACGCCAAGGGTTTCTCTTTCTATTTCGGCTCGTAGACCATCAATACTAACTAAAACTAAAAACAACATAAATAAAAACTACCTACACCCGGTTCAAGCTAAACTCTTGGAAAAGAATCGTGGCCCAAAGAAAAATCAAGGGGGGGGGGGGTTACTACACTACCTAAAAATAAAATAAAATAAATCTTTTTGGTATTTTCTCTAGATTAATTTCCCTCAAGAAACTGTCTCAAATATCTGTCATCAGGAAGAGTCCTTACAATTTTTTTTGTTTGACTAATGTCCCTCAAGAGACCTGTCGAAAGGTGTCTGTCTTTGGGCCAAGTCGAAGTTAACTACATGACCCTACAATACCAATCAATCAAAAAGAAAGCAACATCATACAAAGTTACACAGTCTATTTACATCAACAACCATCCCCCACCCCACACTTAAAAGTTTGACATGTCCCCATGTCAACAAATATAAAGCAGAGTAAGGTAAGGGGACTTCCCTGAAAATCAATCCTGATCAGAGACGGTGCCAGGATCGAGGTGACATGCTCGTTCTAGCGCTCGAAGCCATACCATAATTGTTTTCTCCGACTTTGCCTGTTGAGTGGTCAGAGTGTCAACTCTGGTGCCTAGGTCCATGACAGAAATGCGGAGACTAGCTTGTTCCATGGCTGTCATGCGTGTACTACAGCGTGGCTGTGATAGGCCCGCCTCATCAACTCTCGTAGGTGGTGGGGCAGCAGCTTCCTCAACATCATCATTAGATTCATCATCATCCTCAACCATTACCACTGGCTATCTTCCAATTCCGATTTTGCTTGCCCGGAACAGGGCTTTCTATGGCAATTACCCATCAACTTTAAGGTTTTCAAGGACTCTAGCAGCACGGCACAACTTGGTGACCAGAGAAGGGAAGTAAAACCTTTGAGTATCTCAGGGGAGCTAATAAACATCTCATCATGGAGGAGCTGGGCGACATCAAAATCCTGGTGGGTCATGAGACTGTATATAGCCGCTGCCCATGGCCCATTAACATTAGTCGTATTGCTGAAGGGTAGCAAGCGGCTGTTGATAATAGTGAGCCAGCACTTTGCCTCCCAATTAAGAGACTGGGAGTTCAATGTTATTAGATGCTTTATCCATATAAACTCCCTGTCAGGCACACTTATGACATCAAGAATTGGTGTCCAATTGACCCTCGGGCGGTGATAAGCAATATAAGCATCCATCTCCCCTGTGAATAGTGGTAGGCGATACACTCGACGGATGGCCTTGAGGGACGCATTTACCTGGGTATTCGTACTGTGACAACCCCCTCCTCATGTTTCAGGCAGTTGGCATAAAATTCTCTTACCATCTGTACATTTGCCTCATCCGGTTCCTCAAAGAAGATGTCCATCTGACGGTTCCTCAACTCAGCAAAGATATTTGGGCATTCCACTTGTAAAGTTGCCCGGTCAATGTGCACCTCCACTAACAATTTCTTTGATGCCTTTGCATTGTACCTGTCCTCCGCCGATTTGGAGACAAACCTAGTGCTGTCAAACTATGGCGCACTAGATTGACCCCTAGCTCTCGAGGAACTGCCCGATCCACTAGTGGAGGACCTTGTGTTGCGTCTCTTCCTAGATGGATGCATTTTACCTGTCAAACGGAGAAGCACCTATCAGTGAGGGTGTGGGTTGTGTGAACTATGTGTGGTTACTCAGACTTCACCACAACCATGGTCACATTAGCCCTTATAACTCCATTGGGGCAATTCCCCAAACACCTTATGAGGAAGACACTTCCTAACACATATAGCCCATATGGATACATCAATGCTTCCACTAAGTCACAAGTTGTACTACACCATTACACCCTACAATAATTAGTTCAACACCCACAAACATACATCTCTCCACCACATTATACACATAACCCCTTAACAAGCAACTACAACAATAAAATTCAAAAGAAAAAAGAACAAAAATTTACTAGAAATACTACACAAGGAACTAACATAAAAACTAAACAAAAATACAGAAGAAGAGGTAGGGGAGGAGTGACATACCTTGTTGGAAGAGAGAGTGAGGTGAATGGAGATGGAGGATGTGAGAGAATTGAATAAGAAGAAGAAGAAGAAGAAGAGAGGGAATGTTTGGTAGGGTTTAGTTATAGAAGAGAATTGGGAAAGTGAGGGGGTTGGGCGGTTGTTTTATTAAATAAAAAGGGGGTGGGGTGGAAGAAACTAGGAAAAGAAGAGAAAATAAAAAAATGCAATTTTTAATTACTTGGCGACGTAACTCAGCGAAGTGCCGCGGTCGACCGCGGTCCCACCGCGACTGTGGTGGGTTAAGAAAATTGAGGTAGAATGTTCTTGCCTCACCGCGGTCGTGGTGGGTCTGGCAAATGAGAGGCAGAATACTTGGCCTCTACCATGGTCTAGTTGCGGTCACAGTACCTTTTTTTTAATAAGAAAACAAAAACTACAACATTCGTGGGTTGCTTCCCACGCAGCGCCTGATTTAATATTGCAACACGACGCAGACTAGGATCATCACAACTCATTCGCGTACTGGGGCTTTTCCAATGTTATTATCTCTCTATCCCCTTTCTCTTCTGCCATTCCAAGGTAATGTTTCAACCTTTGCCCATTCACTGTGAACTTATTCACCCCATCTTCTGATTCAATCTCAACAGCTCCACTTGAGAACATTTGCACCACTCTAAAGGGTCCTGACCATCGGGACTTCAACTTACCTGGAAACAACCTCAATCTTGAGTTGTATAACAACACTAACTCTCCGGATTTGAAGTTTTGGTCCACGATGTGCTTATCATGCATTAGTTTCATCCTTTCTTTGTACAATCTAGCACTCTCTAATGCTTGGAACCTGAATTCCTCTAGCTTATGTAACCTAGTGACTCTGTTGGTGCCTGTTGTCTCCATGTCCAAGTTCAACTGCTGCAATGCCCAAAGTGCTTTATGCTCGAGCTCTAACGGAAGGTGGCATGCCTTTACAAACACCAACTTGTACAGTGACATACCAATTGGAGTTTTGAAGGCTGTGTGGTACGCCCACAATGCATCATCCAGCTTCTTCGCTCAATCGGTCCTTGTTGCATTCACTGTTTTTGTAAGGACACTTTTAATTTCTCTGTTGGACACTTCAACCTGCCCGCTCGACTGTGGGTGGTACGGGGTGGTCACTTTATGACAAACTCCAAACTTTTCCAACAGCCATGTGAATGCTCTATTGCAGAAATGGGTTTCGCCATCAGTGAGTATAGCTCTTGGGGTGCCAAAACGTGTGAAGATGTTCTTCTTTAGAAAGCTTGTTACCCCTTTAGCATCATTGGTTAGGAGAGCCACTGCTTCGACTCACTTTAAGACGTATTCAACCGCTACCAATATGTACTTGTTACCATACGAGCTAACAAATGGCCCCATGAAGTCGATCCCCCATATGTCAAAACCTCTACCTCTTGAATTGTGGTCATTGACATCTCGTGCCGGCGAGATATGTTTCCTGTCCTTTGGCACTCATCGCAACTTTTGACCCAAGCATGGTCATCCTTGAACAGAGTTGGCCAATACAAACCCGACTCTAACACCTTAGCTGTTGTCCGAATTCCTCCAAAGTGTCCACCATATGGTGAAACATGGAAAGCCTACAAAATAGAATGTTAATCTTTCTCGAGGATACACCGCCGGATCATGTTATCTACACATATTTTAAACAGTAGAGGTTCATCCCAATAATAAGACCGACAATCACGAAAGAACTTTTTCTTTTGAATTGAGGAGAGTTCATAAGGTACAATACCACTTGCTAAATAATTAGCAATATCAGCATACCATAGTGCCTCCTCCATTGTCATTGCTAGTAACTGATCATCCGGGAATGTCTCTATTATGTCCTCAATCTCTACCTTCTTTTCATCTCCTTCCAACCTTGAGAGGTGGTCAGCTACTTGGTTCTCTGTCCCTTTTCTGTCACGGATCTCCAGATCGAATTCTTGTAACAACATAACCCAGCGAATCAAGCGTGGCTTTGACTCCTTCTTTTCTATCAGGTACCTAATTGTTGCATGGTCAGTATAAACAATAAATTTCGAGCCAATCAAGTATGACCTGAATTTGGCGAATGCAAAAATGATAGCCAACATCTCCTTTTTCGCCACGGTATAATTGAGTTGTGCACTGCTTAGCATTCTGCTTGCATAGTAAATCGGGTGCATCAATTTATCCTTCCGCTGCCCCAAGACTGCTCATATAGCATAGTCACTTGCATCGCAGATGAGCTCAAACGGTTGCTCCTAGTTGGGTGCAACAATGATGGGTGCAATCACCAATCTCTTTTTCAGCTCTTCAAATGCTAACCTGCAATTATTAGAAAACACAAAGGGCTAATCTTTTTCAAGGAGTTTGCATAAAGGGTTAGCAATCTTGGAGAAATCTTTTATGAATCGCCTGTAGAACCCGGCGTGCCCAAGGAAACTTCTCACTGCCTTGACTGAAGTAGGCGGTGGCAACTTCTCAATCATGTCAACCTTAGCATGATCAACCTTGATTCCCTTACTGGATACTCGATTCCCCAAGACTATCCCTTCTTGTACCATAAAGTGGCATTTTTCCCAGTTCAACATTAAATTTGTCTCCAGACATCTTTTGAGCACTCTTCTTAAGTTATGAAGACAGTCCTCAAATGAATTCCCCACCATGGAGAAATCATCCATAAATACCTCCATAGTGTCCTCCACCATGTCTGTGAAAATGGCTAACATGCACCGTTGAAATGTCGTCGGTGCATTGCAAAGCCCAAAAGGCATTCTCCGAAAGGCAAAGATGCCATACGGACATGTGAATGATATTTTCTCTCTGTCTTTGGGGCCTATTGAGATCTGATTGTACCCCGAATATCTATCCAAGAAACAAAAGTGAGATCGCCCAACCAATCTGTCTAGCATTTGGTCAATGAATGGCAAGGGAAAATGGTCCTTTCGGGTGGCTATGTTCAATTTCCGGTAATCCATGCAAATCCGCTAACCCGTGACTGTACGAGTCGAGATCAACTCGTTATTCTCATTTTGTACGACCGTCATTCCTCCATTTTTTAGCACACACTGGACATGGCTGACCCAATTGCTGTCTGAGATGGGGAAGATGATGCTCGCATCTAACCATTTGATCACTTTCTTCTTCACCACCTCTTTCATATTTGGGTTCAACCTTTGTTGATGTTCTCTGGAAGGTTTATGCCCTTCTTCCAAGAGAATCTTGTGCATACAAAAAGCTGGACTGATACCCTTTATGTCCGCCATGGTCCAACCAATGATAGTCTTACATTTCTGTAGCACCTGTAGGAGCTGCTCTACCTGTACATCTAGCAAACCGGATGATATAATAACAGGCAAAGTAGAATCAGGCCCTAAGAAAATGTACCTGAGGTGAGCTGGGAGTGGTTTCAACTCCAGTTTGGGTGGTTCCTCCACTGTTGGTTTTGCTGGTGGTGTAACCCTCTTTTCTAACTTTAGGGACTCGAACTGAGGTTCCCTTTTCCATAATCCTTGGCCTTCGAGTGCCATGACCTACTCTGCTAACCCTTCACCATCCATCTTCTCTAGATTTGTCAGACAAGCCCCCAATGGGTCTTTAACAGTCAGGGTCTCATCATCTTCGTGCAGGATCACATCTACCTCCTCCACTAGTGAGCAATTAGCATATTCACTAGGTCTCCTCATGGATTGATGAACATTGAATATGACTTCTTCATCGTTCAACCTCATTTTTAATTCCCCAGTTTCACAATCGATCAATGCTCTCCCGATGGCTAAGAATGGCCTCCCTAAAATGATAGGTATCTCTTCATCTACCTGGCAATCCAGAATAACAAAGTCTGTAGGGAATACAAACTTCCCCACTTGTACCGACACATCATCAAGAATCCTTGTCGGCCTTTCAACCGCGCGGTCAGCCAGTTGCAAAAGCATCAAGGTCGGTCTAGCTCTGCCAATGCCCAGTTTGGTATATATGGCCGGTGACATCAAGTTTATGCTGGATCCTAAGTCACATAATGCCTTTGCAAAGGCATAACTCCCAATAGTGCATGAGATAGTAAAGCTACCTGGGTCAGACATCTTTTGAGCCATGGGTCTTGTCACTACTACACTGCAGGTCTGTGTCAGAGTTACTATGGATAGGTCCTGAAAGTCAAATTTTCATGACATTAGGTCCTTCATCATCTTTGCATAGCCTGGCATCTCCCTCAAAGCATCCATCAGAGGAATATTCAATTGAATTTGACGAAGCATCTCTATGAATTTCCTGTATTGATCTTCCTTCTTTTGTTTTGTCAATCTCTAAGGGAATGGTGTAGGTATCACCCTTTGTGCACTGCTTCCCGGCTTCTCTCTGTTGGGGTTCTGTGGCACAAGAGGTTCCCTCTGTTCTGCAGCTTGTTCACTCTCCTTAGCCTTACCCTTATCATCTTGATCTTGTTCAACCACCACTTCAGTAAGTTCTACTGATTCATCTACCTCTAATGGAAATGGAGTGGTTGGCGTAATCTCTTTGGTGGATTGTGCAACTTCTTGCTCCCTGTCTAAATCTCTCCCATTCCGGAGACTTATGGCCATCAGTTGATTCGGGTTTTGCTCCTTGGGGTTAATGTTCGTGTCTGCTGGCAGTGTTCCCTGGGGGCGGTTGTTTAAGGCCATGGACAGCTGCCCCAATTGAGTTTCAATGTTCTTTATTGTTGAGTCATGAACTGCCAACTTTTCCTACATCTTACCATTCGTTCCAATGAGTTGTTGAAGCATTCCCCTGATCTCTACCATGTTGTTATCTTGTTGCTGAGGAGGTGGCTGATATGCCAACTATTGCCGGTTTAGCTGTAGATAGCCCCCTTGCCTCTAATATGGTACCATTTGGCCTTGGGGCTGCATACCACCAGGTTGTGGCATGTTTGGTCCGTACTGCTGATTGGGTGCTGGTCTCCACTGCTGTCCTCCTTGTCTCTGACCCCCGAAGTTATTAACATAATTCATATCCTATCTTACCCCTTGGTTGTCACCTTCTCCACTCCATGAACACACATACGACTGATTAATGTAGGGTGTACACAGTCCTCCATTTGTTGTGTCAACAATATACACTTGCTTTGTACCCATCTCATCAATCTTCTTTGTCAATATACTCATCTGAGTCATGAGTGTAGCCATGTTCTTAGCCTGCAAATTATTTGGGTCAAGAGGAACTGAATGCACTATTGGTGCTAGAGTTGTGCCCCTCGTCATCCACCCCAAATTCTGGGACATCTTGTCAAGAAGGATTTTGCACTCGGTGAATGTCTTACTCAAAAATGCACCTCACCTAAAGCATCTACATTGGCCTTTAGATTGTCTGCTAACCCCATGTAGAATCTCTGGCTAAGCATCTGGTTTGGAATACCATGGTGAGGGCACTTCACTAACATACCTTTGAATCTTTCTCAAGTTTCCTGCAAGGTCTTAGTAGGCTGCTACTTGTACTGCAATATCTTATCAATCTGTCTTGCAGTCTTGTTGGGCGGGTAGAACTTGTTCAGGAACTGCTTGACTAATTCCTCCTAGGTGATAATGGAATTTATTGGGAGCGAATCCAACTAAGTATGAGCTTCCCCAGTCACAGAGAATGGGAACAATAACAGCTTGATAGCTTCTGGGGTCACATTTGGCTGCCTTTGGGTCACACAAATCGACAGAATTTTTTTTCAAATGTTGCTGAGGATCTTCAATGTGTTACCCGAAGAACAATCCCTTATTCTGCAGAAGATGCAACATATTGTTGGTGATCTGGAATGTCTCCGCTTTTATTGGGGCACAACAATGGCAGTGGCCAGGTTGTCAGCTGTTGGTTGTGCCCAATCATAAAGTGCAGCTTCTGGCACAAGAGGTGCCACCACTCTGACGTTAAGGTCAGCTGGCTCATCCCTAATATTTCTGTCGACGTTATTCACGTCACCCATGTCGATTTCAAGTTGGTGTGTTTGTTGGGATTGTTTGTTCTTTTTGTTGGCACGGTTTAATGCCCTGAATGTTTTCTCGGGGTTTGAGAGTCCTTCAAGCAGTTCTCCAGTCCTCGAAGAATTCCTAGGCATACACCTGAATCCCACAAGAGTTCAAATGTGAGAATTTCAATGAAAAAAAAATTGTTTAACACTTTAGAAATTTGGTTTAAACTAATAATTCCAGCACTACTTCTAAGTTGTAAATAACACCGTTAGTTTCCCGACAACGACGCCAAAATTTGGTCACTCCCAACTATGCCTTCTAAAAGACAAAGCGGTCATTGCAAATATAATCCGGTTTTAAGTCTGGAGTCGAATCCTCAGGGAACTAACCTCTCTATTACAACTCTTTGCAATGCTATTATCAACTCAAACAATTTCCAGATGCAAGATTTTTATCAACAAATATTGGGTTTTTATTTAACTACTTCAAATGATATTAAAAATAACAAGATGCTAAAACAAAGATAATTTAATGCTAAAAAGGTCTAGGGTATTGATTTCCCCAATTGCTAGTTTAAGCTTTAACTCTTTTGCTATAATCTCGCCGTAATATTTCTATGAGGATTATGAGCTATGGGTTATCGTACTTATCTCTCGATCAACTACTCTAGCTGATAATGTGCACAACTCTGAATTATCCCACCAAAGTTTCGTTATCTCTAACCCCACTTTTAAGTTCAAGTAATGAATCTCTTCAATTACCCAAAAGCGGTGTTGTTCAACAACAATCTAACCTAGTATTCTCTCTCAAGCAACACAAGGCAATTAGACATGATTAATCAAGGGCCCATTCAATTAATCACCATACAAAACGTAGTTGAACAATCATATAATAACTCCGGCTCAATTATAACAAAGTTGAGCCAAAACTTCATCCAACAATTGGTTCCATCAACCCTAAATCAAATGTTTAGCTATTCATAACAAAGCAAGATAAAACTACAAAATTTTTCATAATGTGTAATTGCAAGAAATAAAAGGAGATAGAAAAATTCTAATGTTTGGTTGATCTTATCACACTTGTTCTTGCCTCCAAAGTAGTCTAAAAATAAGCTTAATCCTCTCTTGGGTGAGCTTCTTGAGTTTATAAGGGTTTGGAACAAGTTTTCCCCGAGTTACACTTTGGTCCCAAAAGTCTGGGCAATTGCACAGTTCACCGCGGCCGCGGCTCGACCGCGGTGAGGGCCAAACATTCTGCCTCGCATTAGTTGCCTACCGCAGTCCAACCGCAGTCCACCGTGGTCGCGGTGGATTCCACCCCAGTCCACTTTTTGCTTTTTTCCGCTCGAGTGCTTCTTGATTGGACGTTTTCTTTACATTATTGACTCCAAAATACTCCATAGTTCTTCCTAACTTTGATTAGTCCCTGCGAAGCAAAAGAACACCAATTAGAGCATTTTGTTATCATTTCGCCTATAAAATAACAATAAAGCATGGTATAATTAAGGCGTAAATATCGTCTATATATCCCAATATCAACCATCAAGAAAAAAATAAAAATCATATCCTGCAATTCTTTCTAACATTTGATCAATAAATGGCAAAGGAAAGTGATCTTTTCTAGTGGCATCATTGAGACGCCTATAATCTATGCAGACTCTCCATCATGTGACGGTCCTAGTAGGTATTAGTTCATTATTTTTATTTTTTATCACTGTCATACCTCCCTTTTTTGGTTCTACCTGAATAGGACTTACCCAAGGGCTGTCTGAAATAGGGTAAATAATACTTGCCGCCAAAAGCTTTACAATCTCCTTTTTACCACTTCCTGCATTGCTGGGTTTAATCTCCTTTGGGGTTGGACTATCGGTTTGTAGCTATCCTCCATGAGGATTCTGTGCATACAAATTGCTGGATTAATCCCTTTGATATCTTCTACAGTCTATCCCAAGGCTCCTTTGTGTGCTTTTAATACTTCAATCAATATTTCTTCTTGTTCTCTAGTTAAAGAAGATGAAATAATTACAGGGAATAACTCATGCTCAAGATAGACATATTTCAAATGACAAGGGAGAGTTTTGAGTTCAATTTTTGGTTGAACTTCTTCTAATGACATGCCTCCTTCCTCATAATCTTTTTCCAATAATTTTGCATCATTTCTGATAGTCGGATCTTCATCCCGTGTGCTTCCAGATTTGGCCAAACATCTTTCCATTGAGTTAGAATTTAATTGATCATCTTTGAATTCATCTATAAGATTATTAATCATGTCAATTAAAAAGCATGAAGATGGTGTATCATCTTATGAGAATCTTAGTATCTTTTGCATATAAAAAATAACTCTTTTTTCATCAACTCTTAAAATAAGTTGTCCTTGATGGACATCTATGATTGCTCTGCCTGTTGCAAGAAATGGTCTACCCAAAATAATTGTTTTATCAGGACACTCCTTCATTTCAAGTACTATGAAATCTACAGGAAAAATAAATTTATCTGCTCTTACAAGCACATTTTCAATTATTCCCTTTGGTCTTTTAGTACTTGGATCAACAAATTGAAGTGAAACACCTATGTCTTTCATTTCACCAAGATCTAATTTTAAAAAAATAGAAAATGACATCAAATTTATTGAAGCTCCAGAATCACAAAGTGCTTTTTCAATATATACTCCTTCCAGAGTACATGGAATGGTAAAACTACCTGGGTCACCAAGTTTTTGTGGTAGATTATTTTGAAGTATAGCACTGTATTTTTTAGTAAGCATTACCACAGAAACTTCTTCGAATTTCCTTTTGCTTAATAAAATTTCTTTCAAAAATTTGGCATATGAAGACATTTGCAATAAAGCATTAGTAAAAGGAATGTTAATGTGAATTTGTTTTAAAACCTCCAAAAACTTTGCAAATTGATTATCCAGGTTTTCTCTTTTCATCTTTTGTGGGAACGAAATTGTAACAAGGAAAGAAGTCAAATTTTTAGTATTTTCTTCTTCTTTTTTCTTGGCTTCTTTCTCTTCTGATGGTTGAGATGGTGTCTTAACATTCTCACCCTTGACTACCTGTTGTTATGGTTGATTCTTTTCTTGTTTGTTTGCATAGGGTTCATCAAGAGTCATACCTGACCGTAAGGCAATGGCCTTAAGGTGTTCTTTTGTATTTTTCTCTGTATTGCTTGGTAAAGGACCTTGAATCTTTTCAGACACAAGAGTTGCCAATTGGCTTAACTGAATTTCAAGATTTTTAGAGCTGAATTTTGACTTTCTATTTTTTCATCAGTAACCTTAATATACTTGTACAAAAGGTCATCAAGACTTGGATGGCCTTGTTAAGGCCTTTGTTAATATGGAGTTGCTTACTGATAAGGCCTGAAATTTTGTTGTCCACGATTTTGATTTTGATATCCGGGTGGACTCTGTACATGTTGCTTTTGGTAGTTTTGAGAGTTTTCAGCACCATTTGCATTGCTCCATTTAAATCCTGGATGTTTTTGTGCTAATGAACTTCCAAAAGGATATGGCTTGTATCCGATGACATTGACCTGTTCATCATTTTGATTGGTTGCTTGACATTCGTGGTTTAGATGGTTTTCTCCACACAAGTTACAAGCCTCAGACTGGCCTGGTTGTTGTGTATTTACCTGAAAAGATTCAAATTTTTGTGCCAAAGAAACAATCTGTTATGTTAGTGTATTTAAAGGATCCACTTGATTTATTGTAGCGGCTTTCTTAATGATTACATGCTCAGATGGCCACTGTATGGCATTTTCAGAAATTTCATTAAGCAATTGCAATTCTTCTTCTGTGTGGTTTTTCCCATTATAGAACCTCCTGCAACTGCTTTTATTACATTTCTAGAAGATGGTTTCAAACCATGATAAAAAATGTACAACTGCATATGTTCAAGAATGTCATGATATGGACATTTCCTTAACATTGTTTTCAATCTTTCCCAAGCTTGATAAACTGACTCAGTGTCAGTCTGCAAGAAGTTAGATATATCCTGTCTTAACTTTGTTGTTTTAGCAGGGGAAAAATATTTATTTAAAAATTTCTGAGTCATTTGGTCCCATGTGGTAATAGACCCTTGCGGCAAACTTCGTAACCAAGTTTTGGCCTCTCCTTTTAAAGAAAAAGGAAATAGCCTTAACTTAATTGCTTCAGGAGGTACTCCATTATACTTTGCAGGTTCAACCAATTCTAAAAAGTCAATTAAATGACTATGTGTATCTTCACTTAGATCACCAGTGAAAATGCAAGATTGTTGAATTGTTTGAATCAGGCCTGTCCTGATTTCAAAGTTATTGGCTGCTACTGGAGGTTTCCTGACACTAGATTCACAATTAAAGCGATCAGGTCTAGCTTAATCCCTTAGGATTCTATTTGCTGGTCTTGGCGTCACTTCATCAAACTGCTCCTCTACATGAGCTGGTGGTGGAATTTGTAGTGGATTGTTATCATCTTCTAATTGGTGCTCCATTCTGTTACAAGTTATGTTTTGAGACGATATTTGTCATTTCCTGCACAATCGCAAAGTTTTTTCAATTTCAGGATCGTAATTAGCCAACTCTTTTGTAGAATAGTGGGTCATAAACTATTTAAAATTAAAGTAAAATAAAGACAGTTCCTACAATAGTAATAGATAAGTTTTAAAAATGAATAAAAAAATAGTACGGTAATATTATAGTTAACTAAAACAATAAATTGTAACTAACCATCAAAAGAAATAATATAATACTAATTATATTATATGAAAAAAATTCAATAATAAATCAAGTATGCTAAAGGATTAAAGTACTATCACTTAAAAAAAGTTGAACAAAAATATTATTTTATAAAAATATAGTAAATTAATAGTTATAATAATAGTAATATAGAAAAGTACAAAGGATACTTTTAGAATTAAAATAGTAAAAACAAGTACTTACAATTATAATAATAATAAAAAAAATAAAATATACTAAAAATGACAAAATAAAAAAAATGAGATTGTGAATCATAAAACTTATATATTATACTATTATATAGATGTTAGTACTAACAATAATAATAAAATATAAAATAAAGTAGGTTGAAGTACTAACTATGAAGGATTTTTTTTTATATGCTTTTTTACAATATTATATAGAATTGCTCCTAATAATAGTAACAATTATGATAGTAGTATGTAGGAGATAACATTTTGAAGGAAAAATTAACAATAATAATAAATTCTCAAATTAGTAATAAAATATTTATCTGAAGTAGATGTGTGCCAATCCCCGGCAACGTCGCCAAAAATTTGACAAAGCTTGTGTGTATAGGATTTTCTGCTTGTACTCTGTCAAATTCTAGTATAGTTTATGATATCGTCCCACAGAGATTGGACAATCTAAGCTACAAACTTGTAATATTTTGACTACTATTTGAGAGAATCAAATTGATGAAAGGTGTGTTTGAAATTATAAATTAAGACAAATTTCTTCTGAAAAGTTTATATTTAAAAAGAGTTGGGAATCGTTGAATTCACTTGATATATCATTACAATAAAATCTCAGTTTCATACTTATTTCTCTAAAGAATAATTGTTTATTGCTAATACAATTATATTTTTACACTAAGAAATAAATAAATAATTAACACTCCATGAGGTTATGTCAATTAATTGATTTAAAACTAATGACGATTAAACTGAAATATCTTGCCTGAATTGTGCTCAAGCGTAGTAAAAACTTTGTGAGAATATTTTTACTAGAAAATCAATAATCTGCCTTCAACAATTTCTTTGTGAGAATTAAAATTGAGGAAAGCAAGATTACAGACTTGACACAATAATCTTACTAAAAATTACTTTAGCTCTAGTATTATGTGCTCAAGTGTAGTAAAAACTTCGTGAGAATATTTTTACTAGAAAATTAATAATCTTGCCTTCAACAATTCCTCCGTGAGAATTAAAACTGAGGAAATCAAGATTACAGACTTGAAATAATAATCTTACTAAAAATTACTTTCACTATAATATTCTATTCATCAGTTATTATATATTAATTTTGCTCTGTGAGAATTACAAAATTAATATAAGAATAACTTAGATATAAAATATGTAGATGTGATAATAATGATTAAGAAATCATCATTCCATCACAATATGAAATATAAATAGAATTTCAGGCCAAGAATGTATTGAAACTGAGATAGTATTATAATTATATCAAGCTTCATCAACTATCCCAACAAAAAGAAATTATTCCATTATGAAGTAAGAAAAGCTAAAGAATACTTTCAAAAGACTAAGAATATTTTTACCACAAAGAGAGACTAGAGAAAGAGACCAAGATTACTCTTCTCTTTCTCTTTAGAAGTTAAGAAAAACTAAATAGGAATATGGATACAAAGTGGGATGTTCTTTCTTCTACAAACATATGCCTATTTATAGGAAAATTTCTACAAGACCTTGGTGTGAATTTGCAAGATAATATCAATATATCATATGACCTTGATGAGAAATTGACATGGCAATTTGTCATGAAATTTTGGTGAGAATTTGCCATAACTTTTATATCTCTTGACTTTGTGTAGTCTTAGATGAAATTGCCATGGATGTATCCTTCGTCCTTGAACTGTAGGTTATTTCTTTTTCTCTTTTTCCATGTATTCTTTTTCCTGCAAGAATTGTTAGAAAAGTACGAGAATAGGATATAAATTGGTCATGTTTTATATCTAAAATATTATATTTTTTTATTAAAATATAAGAATAATTTATATCCATCATCTTCGAGTCCCGTTAGTTCGACCGTAGCCTTTCCCCGAGTGTTTGAGAGTTTTCGGCCCTTGAGCCGTCTTATGAGAAAGTAGTGAATTTTGTTGATGCACAAAGTGTTTTGATAAGCAAAAGGGGGCTTCCTCAATTACTTGGTATATGCATACATATTTTTTGCCTTCAGAGGCCCAATTGTTCTACATGGACACGGTTCATTCGACCGTTTGGCGCACTACATCATTCTCATATTGAGGTCCTCCTAGGCATAGTTTGAGTTCTTTAAAGAGGCGACCTCCTGGGGCGATGCCCCCCAGTATTTGGGGTTGATTGAATAGAAGCCTCGAATACTCGATGAGTTCCCCTTGGGTAGCATGTAGATGTTGCCTCATTAAAAATCTACCCGGTAAAACCCATTTGGGATAAAACTCGATCGAAGGGAAAAATAGTCGATGCATGCTTTATAACCCAAGGTTTTCGAGTTAAAGGGTGCTTCGGCGTTTTCATCGATCACCTGTAAAAAGTTAGTGTGAGTTATAAAGCAAAAAAGGGAGAAGTCACCGGCTCGGGCCTAGCTTCCCTTCGTTTGGGTTTCGAGTGTTGAGGATGACTTTCCTTAGGACTAAGTCATCGGCTCCAAAGTATCGGAGGTTTGTTCTCCTGTTATAATATCTCTCGATCCTCTGTTTTTGGGCGGCCATTCAGACTAGTGTAACCTCTCGCTTTTCGTCTAGTAGCTCGAGGGCAATAGTCATGGCCTCGCTGTTCGAATCCTCAGTGGCATGCCGAAATTTGGCGCTTGGCTCTCCGATATTGACCGGTATCAGAGCCTCAGAACCGTATACCAAAGAGAATAGTGTCTCTCCTGTGTTTGACTTCGAAGTTGTTCGGTATGCCCACAATACTTCGAGCAACACCTCTCTCCATTTTCCCTTCGCATTTTCTAACATCTTCTTCAAGTTTTGGATGATGGCCTTGTTCGTGGACTCGGCCTGTCTATTTGCACATGGGTGATACGGCGTTGACAGGATTCTCTTGATCTTATGATTTTCGAGGAATTTTGTCACTTTGCTGCTTATGAACTGCTTCCCATTATCGCATGCAATCTCGGAGGGGGATCCCGAATCGGCATATGATGTGATCCCAGATGAAGTCAATGACTTCTTTTTCCCTTATATTTTCGAAGGCCTGTGCTTCCATCCATTTCGAGAAATAATCAGTCATAAACAGAATAAACCTAGCTCTACCTGGTGCTGTTGGTAGGGGGGCGACGATGTCCATCCCCTATTTTATGAATGGCCATGGTGATAAGACTGAATGTAGTTGTTCACTAGGTTGGTGGATCATCGGTGCAAACCTTTGGCTTTTGTCACATCTTCGAACGAATTCCTTGGTGTCCTTCTCCATGTTGTCCTAATAATAGCCTACCCTAATCATCTTTCGAACCAAAGAATCGGCGCCAGAATGATTTCCACAAGTGCCTTCGTGGATCTCTCGAAGTACATAATCGGTGTCCCCTGGTCCCAAGCATACTGCTAGAGGTCTGTCGAAGGTCTTTCTATATAGCGTTCCATTCTCATCGAGTGAAAATCGAGCTACTTTGGCTCGAAGGGCCCTCGACTCCTTTGGATCTGTTGGCAACTTCCCGTTTTTCAAATAGTCAATGTATTTATTCCTCCAATCCCATGTTAGACTTGTCGAGTTAATCTCGGCATGTCCTTCTTCAATCACCGACTTGGACAGTTGAACAACAGTCCTTGGGAGTATGACATATTCTTCAATGGAAGACCCCAGGTTTGCAAGTGCATCGGCCTCGCTGTTCTGATCTCGGGGAATGTGGACCAGAGTCCATTCTTTGAAGTGATGCAATATGACCTGAAGTTTGTCTAAGTATCTTTGCATCGTGTCTTCTCGAACCTCTAAGCTCCCATTCACTTGGTAAACTACCAGGAGGGAGTCGCATTTTGGTTCAACAACTTCTGCTCCTAGGCTCTTGGCCAACTCGAGACCTGCAATCATAGCCTCATACTCGACCTCGTTGTTAGTTAATTTC
Source organism: Nicotiana sylvestris (assembly GCF_000393655.2). Lineage (NCBI taxonomy): Eukaryota > Viridiplantae > Streptophyta > Magnoliopsida > Solanales > Solanaceae > Nicotiana > Nicotiana sylvestris. The sequence continues at coordinate 175,119,987 of NC_091060.1, read as the reverse complement.
GGAGTTTTTATAGATTGCCTAATCGTGCCACCTGTAGGAGGTTTTAGAACGATGCCGAGCCTGAACCCTTTTACGTTCAAGGCACCATCGGTGAATAGGTTCCATACCCCCGATGATGTGCCTATTTCCAGTAAGATTTCTTTTTCTACCTTGGGCACGAGGGTAGGCATAAAGTCAACCATGAAATCCGCCAAAATTTGGGACTTGATAGCCGTCTGAGGTTGATATTCGATATCATGTCCCCCAAGCTCGATGGCCCATTTGGCAAATCTGCCTGATAATTCAGGCTTGTGCAAGATGTTTCGAAGAGGGTACGTTGTTAAAACACATATACGGTGGCATTGAAAATAAGGTTTTAATTTCCGAGATGCACTTATTAATGCAAAAGCTAATTTTTCTAAGTGAGGATACCTAGTTTCAGCATCTCCTAGAGTCTTACTTACGTAATAAATAGGGAATTGCGTACCTTGTTCTTCCCGAACCAACACACCAATTACCTCTACTTCGGATACAACCAAATACAAGTATAACCTTTCATCTTCTTTTGGGGTGTAGAGCAAAGGTGGGCTCGAGAGATATCGCTTTAACTCCTCTAAAGCGTGTTGGCATTCCGGAGTCCACTCAAAGTTGTTTTTTTTTGAACAAGGAAAGAAATGATGACTCCAATCTGACGATCATGAGATGAATCGGCCCAAATCCGCTATCCGCCCGATCAGCCGCTGCACAGCCTTCATATTGTTCACCACTGTGATTTCTTTAATGGCCTTGATTTTGTTGGGGTTGATCTCGATCCCCCTATTTGACACCATGCATCCTAAAAATTTGCTCAATCCTACTCCGAAGGCACACTTCTCGGGGTTAAGCTTCATGTTGTAACTTCTGAGGATATCGAATGTTTCTTGCAAATGAGTCAAATGGTCCTCTACGCGCAGGGACTTAACTAGCATGCCATCAATGTAAACTTCCATAGATTGGCCTATTTGATATTCGAACATCTTATTAACTAGGCGTTGGTACGTAGCCCCAACATTTTTTAGCCCAAAGGGCATTACGTTGTAACAGTACGTACCATACTTCGTGGTGAACGAAGTCTTTTCCCTGTCATCTGGGTTCATTTGAATTTGGTTATACCCAGAATAGGCATCGAGAAAAGTGAGGATCTCGTGGCCGGCCGTGGCATCGATCAAGCGATCGATGTTGGGCAATGGGAATGAGTCTTTGGGGCATGTTTTGTTTAAGTCTTTATAATCTACGCACATTCTTAATTTGTTTCCTTTTTTGGGGACCACCACTACATTAGCCAACCATTCGGGGTATTTTACCTCCCCAATTGATCCTATTTTGAGGAGTTTTGTTACCTCGTCTTTGATGAACATGTGTTTTACCTCGGATTGAGGCCTCCTTTTTTGCTTTACTGGTTTGAACCTGGGATCGACACTTAGTCGATGGGTGGTTATTTCCGTAAAGATCCCTGTTATGTCTAAATGGGACCAAACAAAGTAATCAACGTTGTCAATAAGGAACTGGATGAGTTTTTTTTGAGTTCGAGGGGTTAGCCCCGTCCCTAGGTATACCTTTCGATCCGTAAGATGCTTGATCAAGACGACCTGCTCGAGTTCTTCGACCGTTGATTTTGTTGCATCCGACTTCTCGGGGGTAATGAAGGTCCGAGGAGTGAGGAAGTCTTCTTCATCACCTTTGTTCGAATACTCGCAGACCAGCTGTTCCTCGTGGGTCAGCCTGTTCCCTGACTCATCCCAGACCGGGTGAGTCGATGTTGGTGCCATGTCATTTATCACGAACATCTCCTTTGCTGTACATTGTTCTCCATATACTGTTTTTATACCATTTTTTGTTGGGAACTTCATCATCTGGTGAAAAGTTGATGGTACCGCCCCCATATTGTGTATCCATGGTCTCCCAAGTAAGGCGTTGTACCTTATGTCACCTTTGATGACATGAAACTTGGTGTCGTGAACTGTACCGGACACGCTGACTGGAGGATGATTTCTCCTCTTGTTGTCTCGCTTGCTAGGTTGAATCCATTGAGCATTCGAGAGGTGGATATGACCTGATCGAGCAACCTGAGCTGCTCCACCACCTTCACCCTGATTACGTTGGCCGAGCTACCTGGATCCACGAGCACACGTTTAATTTGAACGTTATTCCAAAGGAAAGAAATTACCAGTGCATAATTATGCGGCGGGGACGAGGTTGCGATATCTTCTTCTCTAAATATAAGAGCGTCCCTGGGTACATAGCTCCGAGTTTATTTTTCCATTGCGATGGTCATTTTGGCCCATTTGAACACGGGTCCAGGTGGGACGTCTGTTTCTGTAATGACCCGGCCAATCGTTTTAAGAATTTACACCCTGATTTCCTATTAACTGCTTTCCCTGCGTTTATTTTTGCTATTTCGATTTGCTGGGATATTCGGTTTTGAGTTTCAGAGAGTTTCGAGACACTTAGTCCCTAAATGAGAGTTTAAGTTCTAGAAATTGGACCGTAGTCAGAGCAGTGTGAAGACGGCCTCGAAATGGAGTTCCGTCGATTCTGTTAGCTCCGTTAAGTGATTTCGGGCTTAGGGGCATGATTGGATTGTGTTTTGGAGGTCCGTAGCTAATTTAGGCTTGAAATGCCGAAAGTCAAATTTTTGAAGTTTCCGGTTCGATAGTGAGATTTTGATCCGAGGGTCAGAATAAAATTCTAGAAGTTGGAGTAGCTCCGTAGGGTTTAATGTGACGTGTGTGCAAAATTTTAGGTCATTCGGACGAGGTTTGATAGACTTTTTGATCGAAAGCATAATTTGGAAGTTTTGGAAATCCTTAGGCTTGGATTGAAGAGTGATTTGTGGTTTTAGCATTGTTTGATGTGATTCGAGGTTAGAATAAGTTCGTTTGATGTTTTAGGACTGGTTGGTATATTTGGTTGAGGTCCCGGGGTCTCGGGTGAGTTTCGGGTGCTTAACGGAAGTGGAATTGGACTTAGGAAGAATTTGGAATTGCTGAACCTGTCATAACCGCACCTGCAAGTGTGGGACCGTAGGTGCGGAGCTGCAGAAGAGACTATGTGGCCGCATGAGCGAGATTTGGCCCAAGCTCCAGGATCTGCAGGTGCGGCTGGGTTTTTGCAGATGCGGTGCCGCAGATGCGGCCAAGCGACCGCAGATGCGGACCCAGCCCATTAAGTGACTTTTCGCACCTGTGATGCATTCTTTTGCAGGTGCGGTATCGCAGGTGCGCTCCCTTGACTGCAGATGCGGTAATCGCTGGGCAGAAATATGAAATTTCAAGGGTTTGGTTCAAAACTTGGAAAAAAAATCAAATTGGAGCTTGGGAGAGGGCGATTTTGGGAGGAAATTGAAGAGGAAATCATTGGGTAACAATTCTTTAACCCTTTCTAGTTATATTCCATCAATCTATAGTTAGTTTCATCATTTAATTTCGGATTGTAGATGAAAATTGGGGAAAAGTTCTTAGACCTAGAATTCGAATTTTGATTGGGAATTTGACCTTAGATTTGGATAATTTTGGTATGCATGAACTCGTGAGAGTATGTGAATTCTGAAAATATAAATTTTACCCAATTCCGAGACGTGGGCCCGAGGGGCATTTTGGTCATTTTACCTAATTTTGCGTATTAGTTTAGAATTTAATTGTAGAATCAATTACTTGAAGTGTTATTTACATTATGCAATTGAATTGAATATATTTGGGTCATTTGGAGTCGAGTACCCGTGGCAAGAACGTGGTTTCGAGTTGATTTTGAGCCGGTTCGAGGTAAGTAGCTTACCTAACCTTGTGTGGGGGACCTTCCCCTTAGGATTTGGTATTACTGTTAATTAAAATGCCTTGTACGTGAGGTGACGAGTGCGTACTTGTGCTGATTGTCTAAAATCCAATTTTCATTAAGTAATTACTAGTATGTTTCTTTTCCTGTTTATATTACTTGCACTTAAAGCCTGTTGTTAGCTTAGGAAAGCATGTCTAAGTGATTTAATTGCCTTATTTGCTCAAACTGCTTTACCTGAATTCTTTGCAGCATGCTAGGCTAGAATTACTTGTTTGCCTTAATATGAAATTGACATTTGGTGAATATTTTCCTGATGCTGTTGTGTATTTACATTTGGGACTACGGATGTGGGATTCCGGTAGCTCCCCCTTGTCTGTTTATTTGGGACTACGGATATGGAATTCCGGTAGATCTCCCTGCACACTTATGGAACTACGGGACTACACCCGGTATATTTCCCTAGTACTGGGTATTTATATTTGGGACTATGGAACGGGATTCCGGTAGATCCCCGCGCACTATGAGTTGGACTATGGGATGGAATCCTGGGAGATCCATTGGATATGTATAAATGGGACTACAGACGGTATCCTAGGAGATCCCCGGTTGTTATTTTTGGTACTGAGCTGTATTTCTTTATGTGTTTACTTGGCCTTTATAATAGTTGTTGTTATCCTTCATATCCTGTGTTATTTTACTGTTGTATTTATTTACACCGTTTATTTCACACTGTTAAACCTTATATCTTATTTAACCTCAGTAGAGCCCTGACCTTCCCTGTCACTACCCGATCGAGGTTAGGCTTGACACTTATTAAGTACCGCTGTGGTGTACTTATGTCCTTTCTACGCATGTTTTTCATGTGCAGATCCAGGTACTTCGACTCAGTCCTATCACCCTTGAGGTGAGACGACTGTTCCAGAGACTTCGAGGTATATCTGCCGCGTCCGCAGACCGAAGATTCCCTTTCTACTCTCCCTATTGTATTAGCCCTTCTGTATTTCTTTTCCTTGTTAGATATTCTGGAGTTAGACACTGATAGACATTCCAAGACTTGTGGTTTCATGGGTTTCCGAATTTTGGAAAAATATATTGGTTTTAAGAGTTAATATTGTGTATGCCGGGCGACACTTTTAAACGCTGTTTTATTATTCTATTTCTGTTTTAAATTATTTTCTTCCGCAAATTTGGTTTATTTTCCACATTTTAGCCTTACCTAGTCGTAGAGACTAGGTTCCGTCACGATGGTTCACGGAGGGCGAACCGGGGTCGTGACAGTTTCTCCAACGATCATGTGAATGATTTGCTGAGGTTCTTCTGGCCCGTTCTTTCCATGAAGCCCAATATCGTTGTTTTCGTGTGCATTTGCCGAGTTAGACATTTTGACCTGAAATCAACGATCCTTGGACAAGAAAAAGTGTGAAGAATAACTGGTGTTTTCAGAAACTAGCACCAAAACAATCACTATTATTCTTAGCCCCACGGTGGCCGCCAAACTGTTTACTTTGAAAATGGTAACTACAATTATATTTGATTTTGTGGTTCTAAAAATACGTGATTTATCATAACACTAGTTGTTAGGCAACATATGCTAAGTGTGAGTTATGAAAATAAGAAATTCAAACCAATAAGGTTACAAGGCTGGGCCTCGAGCTAGCTGGAGGAGGGCCTCGAGGTCTAGATGAGGCTAAGGGTAACAAACAATTGATGAAGAATCAATGATAATAAAGGCCTTAAAGATGGCTTTTTGGGGTTAATGATGAGCAATAAATGAACAATGAAAGAATAAGCTATAAATGTGAAGAACAATAGTGTTAGCTAAGAGCAGAGAATGTTGTATTATATTCAATATGTTGTGTAATAATCTAAATCCCCTCTACAAGATGACCAGGGTCCCCTTTATATAGGGGGAGAGAGGATCTATGTATAGTACATGTCTAATCATGATACGGGAATGCTACTGGTACAGTTGTATAACGACTCAATATGAATTTGTAATATTCTTTGCAGAATTTGTCAGTCCTCATCACGTGCCTTCCGCCCTTTCATAACGGTCATCGACTTACATGTTGCCTCGAGGTGCGTCATGGGGGTTCTTTGATATGCACTGCTGATGCGAGTGCTTCGAGGATGAGCCTCGGGCTGTGCTTCGATCCTATCGAGGTCGGGCTTGGAAACACCATCGGAGTCTTAAAATTGGGCTTCCCTGATTTTAACCGTATACAATTGCACCGTAAGCAGGTTATTTAGTACACATCCGGAGCATAGCAGCTGCGGTTTCCCTAGGAATTTTCTAAAAAAAAAGTGTTATGTTATTATTTATATGATATATTACTCAAGTTCAATATCTTCTATTGTCAAACTAGTTATTGTAAACAACTACAGTAAACAATATATATCAATAGCCTGTTTGACCAAGCTTCTTTTTGGCCAAAAGTGCTTTTTTTGGTCAAAAGTGCTTTTGGCCAAAAATTGAGGTGTTTGGTCAAGCTTTTGGAAGGAAAAAAAATACTTTTGAAGAGAAGCAGAAGCAGTTTTGGAGAAGCAGAAAAAAGTAGCTTCTCTCCAAAAGCACTTTTTTGAGAAGGACTTTTGAGAAAAATATACTTAGAAGAAGTTTTTTTAAGCTTGATCAAACACTAATTGTTACTCAAAAGTGTTTTTCAAATTAATTAGCCAAACATAAACTGCTTCTCACCAAAAGTACTTTTGAGAAAAACACTTTTGAAAAAAAAAATACTTTTCAAAATAAACTAATTTTTGCAACTTGGCGAAACGGGCTAGAAATCTAATACGGAGAATCTTAACTTTAAAACTGGCAGGTTACAACTAAATAAGTTAGGACACGTGACATACTAAAAACGCTAGAAGGTTATTTTGGTAAAAACGAAACATGCCCCTGCTCCTGCTGCTTATAACACTGACGATAGCGTCAGGAAAAGATGTTTTGGTTCAGCCTCTGTATCTCCGCTTCCGCTTCAGCTTCAGCTTCGCTGTAATTACAATTTTCTCTTGCTTTAACGAGGTAACAAAATTTCTATGTTTTTCCTATTTTTTCCAGATCTATTTAACCGTTTACAAAATCGATTAAAGATAAAGGGACACAGTATATCTAAGATCTGTCTTCTTGACCTTGATTCTAAGATATGATTTTAATTTTATGTGGATCTCTGAATAAGTTTTTTGTCTCTGGAGAATAGAGAAATCTGAACCCTATAACCCGTTATTCATTACTTTTAATTTAATATTGTTGTTTAGTTTCGTTAAATATTTTAGTAAGAATAAGGTCTACACACACAGCCTACACCCCTAGCGTCTCCTTGACCTACCGTCATCAAAACAGAGTAAGATTTATCAGGACGGCAGATTTAAGTGCACCCTGACCAAAAATGTGAATTGTGCGAGAAGAAAGACTTTAATCCCCATCTCTACTCAGCTTTACCTCAGTTAAGCTTTCATATCTTTGTACGATTGCTTATCTCCTTCTCTTTTCCCTTTTTGCTTGATAATGACTTCTCAACTTCTCTGATCTTGAAGTTCAACCGTGTAAATACTCAAGAATTTAAAAAATTTCACTTCTTATAATTCATTCTACCGAAATTAGTCAATTGAGTTGGGAAATTTTGAATTTAACTTTTCTACCGAAATTAGCCAATTGTGTATACAAATCTAAGTTGGGAAATTTTGAATTTAACTTTGTGCGAAATCCATTAATAAAAGTTTGAATCTTTTTGGCAAATTCTTAAAGTATTGTTGAATGAATGAATGAATCAATCATTCAAATCTGAGATAATTTGATTTGGACTAGGCGTGAGATGCACTGAAGAAGTCTGAATCTTTTGTAGGATAAAGTTTTGGTAAATTCTTAGGTTGTGCTGATTGAATGAATCATAGTTTGAATTGAAGAGTCTAAACCGTTATGCATCCCATATGATTTTTTCCTTGGTGAATTCTGCTGGTTGAATTAATCCGCACGAGAAACTCTGAATCTTTATGCATTTATGGAAATCTTTTTGGTGAATACTTAAGTTGTGTTCATAGAACCATATTAATTGAGATAGTTTGAATTGAGTTGGATGTGACATTCATGGAAGAAAGTCGTCTTCTTTTAGCGTTTCTAGGAATTTTTTGGTAAATTCTTAACTTATGTTGATTGATTTGGTCCTCCTTGAAATTGAGATAGTGGGTAACCAACAATGTTAACAAAAGCCATTGCTCCGTCACTTAAGGTGATGAGGCGAGGGTTTAGTGGTTCCTCGGTGAAGCCATGCATTTTAGGGAAGTTTGTGCTTCAAACAATAGTGCACTAAGTGATTCTAACGAGAATCAATCATTTATTTGAATCTTATCTTTGAGGAGTTGGTTAATATCGGCATTATTATATATTACAAGCTGAAATTTATAGTTTAATTGCAATTTTGGTGTACTAATTTACCGATGTTCATTTTTTTTAATTTCCCTTAAATTGTGTGCTTCACTTACAAAGAAGTGTGGCTTTTCCTCTCGCTTTTCACTTCAAACCCCATGGTCTTTATTGCTTTTTTGCACTTTTAGCTATCACTGGTTCGAGTAATAAGAGAGTTCTATTCTTGTTCTGTATCCAAGTTTCGTAGTTTTATTGTTTTTGGCATTTTTTTGTAGAATTGCAGAAGGCCGTGATGTCAGGGCATGATAACTCAAATGGGTCTTCAGAAAAATCCAGCAGTGTTATGGATGATTTGCCAACTTTCAATGCTGAGAATATGCAAAACAACATGAAAGTTATTTTATACAGGTTGGTTGACACTATCTTTAGGTTCAGTGCAATGTTTTATAGTCTTTTATGGTTTTACTGTTTCTTGAAGATTTCAAATAGTTGTAATTAGCTAAGCTGGACGTACGTTAATACATACTATGTTGGTGTGAGTTACGTCCTCAATCATGTGAGATTGATGTTAGAACAACTGGACTACTGGTTGAAATTATATGCATTTGTGTTGGAATTAAATCCTTCACCGAGGCATTATTTCTATTCTTTTTCTCATAATCAAGAAATCCTCGAGGTCCAGTGGCGTACGATTCGAAACTCGGTGGATAATAGACCTCCCCCTTTACCCTTCTCCCCTTTACCTCTGCAACTGGGTTTGAACACGTGACGCCTGCCTAATCCACACATCACGCTTTGCACTTTTACCAGTAAACCAAAGCTTTGGAACTTATTGATGAACATGAAGAATCTATGTTAAATTTTGTTAATTTTGGCCAAGATTATGTTTTAGAGTTCAAGTTCAAACATTTGGACTTATTTTTAAGAAGTCCAATAAGCTCAAGATTGATTTCAAAAAGCCAAGATTCTTTCCTTTTTAAAATAGGATTTATTGTTTCTTTTCAAGAAAGGATTTCTTGTTTCCTTTTATTGGTAGGTTTAGACTTTCTTTATTGTTTTCCTTTTAGAATAAGCCTTTTTCCTTTTGTAGGATTTTAGTTTCTTTTCCTTGTAGAGTAGGGATTTTACTTTCTTGTCTTCAGCTATTTGATTTCCTTATTAGAATAGGAATTGTAGTCATCCTAAAACTTGAGATACGCTATTTCTTGAAATCAGCCCATAAACCACGTTTTCGTTTCAAGATCTTGAATAATCTAAAGATCTCAGTGCTAACTTCTTTTCATCTTTTGAACAATAGTTGGAATGATTTTTCTGTATTATGGCTCTTTGGGTTGGGTTCCTTGAGTTCTTATTTTCCAGTGCACAAGACTATAGCTCTTTGCACCTAAGCAGAAAGGAAATATCTGTTGCTCTTGTTGTAGTTCCATGTGTTACTATAATGGCTTGAGGAGATGCGTATAGTCCTTCAAATATCCGTTCTTTTACCTCACTAAATTTCTAAGTACCTCAATCATCAAAGAAACAACCTAATACCCAACACTAAGAATTGCAGATTATAATGGTATTGATGAATGAATTTTACCTTTGTAAGTTACAATAATCGATAAGTAGTTTTTTGAATCATTTAAAAGTTTATACTGGTTTCCAATGCTAATGGAAGTCATGGTACTATGCTTCTTATTTTGCTTCTACAACAAAACAATCCCAAGCTCCATAAACTTATCATATAAAAGAAAAACAAAACCAACCTTTTATGCTACAATTGTCTATCAAGAAATGTCAATACTTGATTATTCAATTGGAACAGAAGGAAGAATGAAAATGTGAATGGAGACGGGCAGTTGATCATTTATGAACAAGTAAAGTTGGGTTCTTTTTGTCTGTCTGAGCTATTATGCTTTTTCCCTGTCATTGGACATTTCCAATTTATATTGAGCATTATGTTGTTCAGCCGCACATTCATGGCGATCATTGGTGGTGTTATTGCCGGCATTCTGGGACTTACTAGCTTGACAGGCTTTATCTTTTATTTCCTTGTCATGGTAATAACTTCGGTAGCACTCACAGCAAAGGCCAAGTTTTCAATCCACTCCTACTTTGACAGCTGGAACAGAGTCATGCTTGATGGATTTTTTGGCGGGCTTATGGTACGTCCTTGATTCGATATTTCTAATAAGATGTCTTCTTTGTGTATTTTCGTTTGTTCTAATACTTGATTAAGAATCAATTCATCTGCTGCCTGCCCAACCACCCCTACGGGAGAAAATATTGTAAAATTCACTTTCTTTTATAAATCATAATCTTTTTGAAAAGCCCTGATTAATTTACTTTACCCGCCTCATTTTTTCTCCCTTGTTACCCTTTTGGAAATTTTTCTCATTCATTTTCGCGGTTATGAATACTTCCCAAATCTTTTCAACTTTTATTTCTTCAAATTTTTTCTTGCAGTTAACCAATTATTGGATCATATTATCTGTATCTTAGTGATATTTTATTGGTTAGAATCATGCTTATCAGTATTCTTACATATCTTCGTCAATTATTTGGGGAGATGGAATTGATTTCTATCTTGGTAGCCTATGTTGTACCTTTTTGTTTTAAGGTAGTATCCAGCATAAAATTTCACCGCTTGATTGCTGAGAGGAATTTGCTATCTTTGCATGACAATTTGAAATTTAAATTTAGCTTCATATGCTTAATTTGACACTAACTTGACGTTTCTGATCTTTGCAGTCATTCGTGCTCTTCTGGACGTATCCTAATCTGTTGTAGTCTTTCAACAAATAGATTTATGAATTATTTTATTCCCTCTTAATAAAACTATTTGAAGGTATTCGGCTTATCATCTCCGCCCCAACATGTATGTCTTTTGCCAATATTCTCAAGTTTTGCTCTAAGTAACAAGATAGGGTGTAGAGATGACCATGCAGATGCTATCAGGTTATAGTTGGGAACATGTTATCTGCTACCTCCCCTCCTCTGCCCTAGGAAATAACCATATTCTGTCTTTTACCTTTGCCTCATGGACAAATTTAGTTGAGAAAGAATTGTGGGAAACAAAAACATAACTGGATATTTTGTTAACATTTATAGTGCTCTCAAATTGTTTTTCATAGAAAATTATTTCTTAACCAACCAAATTGAAAAAAAAAGGAGACGCCGTAGCGGTGCCAATATTTTCATTGCATTTCTTGTGTGGTTTCTATGTATCTTTACCATATTGTCCCTGCATGGTGTTGTATTGTATATGCATTCCTGTAATTCCTTGACATGCAAAAGATTCGCATATGACATCGTGCATATATTCTGAGGATCCCTTCCCGTGCGAGATGAAGACCTTTGCTATCCCAAGAAGATGCTAAGACATTTTCAAGTTCAAAGTGGTGAGTATTCAAAGTTTTGCACTCATGGTATTTTCATTCTATTAAGCTTGTAAGAAAGTTTTTAGAGTTGGGAGTAGTTGAACATTTGATCTTGAGAAAAGTTTTTGGTTAGGTAATTTATATTCAGAGTTTAAAAGCTCGAGTAATTGCATAAGCAGTTGAACATTCCATATCACTATTGAATGATATAGAGAGCTGGTAATCTTAGTGAAATCTAATTGTTCAGATTCAACAATTGAGCCTTATATTGTTTTTAATAAGCACTACTATGGTTATACTTTTTACTACAGATTGGCTTCTCGAAAGATAGAAAATACAGGTTTTGATTGGATTCAGCAGTCATCTGGTTTGTTCGATGCCATTTAGTTTCTGTATTGTACAAAAAGAATTGCAATTTCTTAATGCATGATTGAATTGAGATGCAGCTACGGAGTGTGGCCTTGTGAATTTCTACAATTAGTTCACGCTAAAATCGAGCTTTAGGGTGTATTTTACAACGACAACGACGACCCAGTATAATCCCACAAGTGGGGTCTGGGGAGGGTAATATGTACGCAGATCTTACCCCTACCCGAAGGGTAGAGAGACTGTTTCCAGGAGACCCTCGGCTCAAAAAAAGCAACATGAGCCGATATATTAGTACCATAAAAATGCATAATAAAATAACAACAATATAAGAGATATGAAATACAGAATACGAAATATGAAATAGATGGCTGGTATAGTAAAACTAGCAGGTAAAGCCCTGCATCAATAGACGACTAATAACACTTTGTATGGAGAAAATGTTTTTCAATTTATCTATTTTTGGTTGGTATCCATTAACTTATTTTTTCCTCCAATTGCGGAAAATAATTTTCCTACCAAAAGAAAGAAAAATATTTTCATAACTCTTTTTCAACATTCCTTACCCTCCACCTTACCTCAACCTCACCCCCCCCCCACACTTAACTCCCACCTCTTGCCCCTAACTTCGGCATTGTCACCCGGACATACCATTCTTTCTTGTCCTTATCCATTTGTCTTGTAGTGTTTGCCTAAATTATAAATTTTCTAAAAGATACTTTCTGCCACCAAATCAAATAAAAGAAAATAAGTAAGAAAATCACTTATTTTTCAAAAAAATCTTTTAGGAGAATAATTTTTCCTTCTTACCAAATACATCCTTAGAATGCAATTTAATTCATATGAAGCCACATGAGGCCCTCACAAGTGAAGCAAGGTTCAAGAATACAAGTAAAATATTATACGAACATATTAATGCAGGTTATACCATGGCCCGGGGGTACATAGACGTAAAAATTGCACGGGCGCCCTATTTGGTCGTCCCTATTTAACTTATACCCATTTTTTAAAATTATTTTAACTTGTACCCATTTTTAAATAACTTTAGCCCCCTTTTTTCTCCTCTTTTGCAACTCTCTCAAATCATATACGGTACAATCTTAGCTAAGCAGAAAATATATTGGATCCATTACAATTGGATATCCTTCTAAATGGTTTAGAAATAGCATATAATGGTGTAAATTTTGTGCTTCGTCCGTTTCTCTATTAGAGTAGTATATGTCGTTTTTCCAAACTCTGATTATTATGCAGACTTGGGGCTTAATTAAGAGCAATAAATAATACAGACGAGTCAATTTGATATCACAAGAAAATTGTTGCTACGAAATCATCATAATCCGAAGAAGACAGTACTCATCAACACGAAGGATAATCAAAGGAGTTATTAGTATCTAGGTTAACTAAATAGCTTCAGCTCTAGAGTTGAAGTTTGACAGTTACAAAACAAAAACTTCAGCTCTAGAGCTGAAGTTCGCCAATTACAAAAACAAAAACTTCAGCTCTAGAGCTGAAATTTGCCAGTTACAAAACAAAAACTTCAGCACACTTGGTTCAGCACACTTGTTACTTCAGGCCCGTCTACTAAAATGCTGAAGTTTTGCGTAATTGTCTTTGCTACTTCAGCCCCATATGCTGAAGTTATGCGAAAAAGCGGGTACGCTTGTAATTTTTTTTGCAAAGCAGACAAAAGTTAAAACGTGACACAAAAAACGGGTATAGATGCAAATGCCCCTATATAGGCGTATGAATATTAAGGTGTGTTAAGAATGGAAGATGGCATTGTGTTCCTAGAGCTAACAAAATAATCATTAGTTGATTTTCATTTTCATATACAAAAATCACTCTATAGGTGATTCTAATACGTGAACCAGGGGATTGGGGGGGGGGGGGGGGTCCTCAGGCTATGGATGACTTCATGCATCTTGACTTTGTAACGGCTAGTTTGTGAGTCTGTGTTAGTACTAAGATGGACTATACCATAATTTTTATTATAAAAGTAGTCAAATTATAAAGATTCAGAGCGAGTAAACCTAATTAATTTGATATTATAGTATAGTTGTTTGATATAATTAATGATATAGAATTTTTTTTTCTTGGTTTAAATAAATTTGGAGTATTGTTATCGCTATTAAATTTTTATAAATCAAATCCTAGACATTACAACCAAACCTTTTGTTATATTTAAAGTTGGACATTAACAACGCATATAACCTGAGCAAAAATAAACTTGACAAAATATACGTTTGAGCGTTTAATATATACATTTTAGTTTTTAAAATAAAAATCGTTGTCATATAGCTACTTGATCGTTACATTTCATATGGCTAAAACTTTACAATGAGCTAATCAAACAGCCCGTCTTAGCTTTGATCCAGAAGCTAGGTATTTATGGCTACTTGATTGTTATATTTCTGCATACTTATTATGGAGTATTATTGTTTCCGTTATCGGTGTAAATGACATTATGGATTGATATGTAAATGGAAATATACACCTAATTTTGTCCCTCTCTTATTAAATCTAATTTTTAGCATTCAAATATGTGTTTTTAGTGTTTACCATGTTATTTTTCAATTTTGCATTTTAATTAACTTTATCTTTTGAAAAAGTTGAAAAATACTCCCTCCGATCACTTTTACTTGGCACCTTTTGACTTTTCACGCCCCTTAAGATATAATAAATAAAGTGTATAATTTACCATGATACCCATATTAATTGATGCATATTTTATTGGATTTGAAAAAATGATTTGAAATGAATAATAAACACTATGGATAAAACATGAAAAAATTTGTTATCTTCTCTTAATATGCGTAAAGTGCCAAGTAAAAGTGAACATCTATTTTTAATAAACATGCCAAGTAAAATTGTTGTCTTCTCAGATATCTAAATATTAGTGAGATGTCTCAACTGCATTGTTGAAAAATCCAGCAGTAACTCATAACTTAATTTTAATATTTTATCAAGGATACTATTCAAACAGTGGAGTTGGGCTTATTCAGGAACGATGACATTATCTTCTCTACAAAAATCTGCCATCAAGACTACATCCCGGGTGTTTCCGTTCTGCCATCTGGCTTATGTTTTCATGTAGCATTCAGACCGAATGACTCTATGAAATTATGTTGATATTTTCTCATATTATGGATAAAGTAGGAGACATCTCTATTTTAACTTTCCTCTGACTATCAAATGAAATGTGTCCTCCTCTCTTTGAAAGAAGGGACGCTTCTGGTTCTATTGGTGCTTGAACAATTTTGTCTTCTCCATATTACTATAATATGGATAAACCAAATGAGGATGAAAAAAATGATGATTCTTGGCCTGTATTTATAGAATGATGACCGGGGTGCATACTTAGGAATATGTATAGACTTTACATGGAGAAAGAAAAATTAACCATCCACTTACAGGTTATTTAAGAGCTTTTATTAAAATTTAATGTGAAGAAACTTTTCAGTTTGAAACGGATAAAAAGAGTGGCGTGAAACGGACATGAGTGGGATGCAATAATTTAGAAATAGAAAAAAGGGGGGAAATTAATGAAAAAAGAAAAAAGATAAATCAATTCCAGCAGTAAATCATGACTTATAATTTTAATATTTTATCGAGGATATTATTCAAATAGTGAAGTTGAGCTTATTCATGAACACTGGCATTATCTTCTCTACAGAAATCTGCCATCAAGACTACATTCTGTGTCTTCTCGTTCCGCCATATGACTTATGTTTTTCATGTAGCATTCAGACCGAATGACTTTATGAAATTATGTTAATACTTTCACTTATTATGAATAACATAAGAGACATCTCTATTATAATTTATCTCTGACCATCAAATGAAATGTGTCATCTCTTTGAAAGAAGGGACGCTTCCGGTTCTATTGGCGCTTGAACAATTTTATCTTCTCCATATTACTATAATATAGATAAACCAAATGAGGATGAAAAAATTGATGATTCTTGGCCTGTATTTATAGAATGACTAGTGAATTTATCCGCACTCGCACAGTCATAAAAAATAAATAGTAAATATACAAAATATATCTCTTGTGTAAGTTTAAAGAAGATAGAAGCGATCAGAAAATTCATATATATGCATGTAAAATTAAATATATCAATCATTTAAAGCACAAATATAAAACCTTTCATCATAAATGCCTTCTCGCTAAAACATTCAAGCACCATTTCTTTACTCTATTTTAATGTACTGTCAAACCCAATTTTTTATATACATGTCAAACATAAAATCTTCAATGTCAGGTCGTACACCGATAACTATTATACTTATATAAGTAAGTATTCTCCCATGTTAAGAAAAATTCTTAGTACCACAAATTCATTAAATAGAATACAGAAAAGTGTCACGACCCGAATTTTTCACCCTCGGGAGTCGTAATGGCGCCTACTCGAAGAAACTAGACAAGCCACAGAAAATTTCTAACTCTTTCATTTTTAACCCTTTTTAACAACCTGAATTAATAGGTATCCAACATTTAGATATTAACGATAAATGAAATCAACCGGAAGACTTAATCTAATATAATAACCAAGACCAGTATGATAATGACAACACACATCTCTAGTCGGAATCCGGTGTCACAATATCACGAACGGACTAAGATTACACTACAATAAATGTCTGAAAGAAATACAATCTATCTCGAAATCTAATGAAAACAGAGTACATAATAAAGTAGAAGAGAACGTCGGGCCTGCGGATGCCTGCAGGACTACCTCGGGATCTCTGGCTGGACCGAAGGCAGGCTCCCCAAGTGCTACTATCCAAAAGCTGCTCCAAAATCTGCACATAGTACAGAGTGTAGCATCAGCACAACCGACCCCATGTGCTGGTAAGTGCCTAGCCTAACCCCGACGAGGTAGTGACGAGGCTAGGACCAGACTCTAGATAAACCTGTGCAGTAATATAATATACAACGGAAAATAAACAAGAATAAATAATTAACATGGGAGGGGTACATGCTACAGGGGAAATATCGAATCCAGCAGAAACTTAAGAGAAATATGAGAGAACAATTCAAGATTTACAACAAAACCAAAAAACACTATTGCGGCGCGCAACCCGATCCCTATCATTTAACACTGTTGCAGCGTGCAACCTGATCCATTTATATCACTGTTGCGGCATGCAACCCGATCCAATATAACATTGTTGCGGCGTGCAACCCGATCCAACATAACATTGTTGCGGCGTGCAACCCGTTCCATATATAGTATTGTTGCGGCATGCAACCCGATCCAACATAACATTGTTGCGGCGTGCAACTCGTTTCATATATAGTATTGTTGCGGCATGCAACCCGTTCCAACATAACATTTATATACCTTTAGCAACAACTATACCAAGAGTCCCGACAAGGGATCAACAATAAGCTACACTATCCCGGCAAGGGATTCGACAGTAAAAGTAAATACGTCCCGGCAAGGGAGAAACAACTATAACCAATCCTAACCCAACTTCTACTCATCTCAGCTAACACCAATACTCAATCATAAGTAATTTCTGTGAGCACGTAATTTTTGCTTCATGAAAACTACTCCAAAAGAAATTGAAAAATAAAACAAATGTCATTTGGGTACAAGTTTAAGAATTTTACGTGACATTTTTCATAATTATTTTGTCTGTGAGTGTTTATTTTGTTTAATTAATTAAAAATACAAAAATATATGTTGCATGCACATTTAAGATTTAATTGTGCACTTAGGAATTAATTGAACCATGTTTTATTTTTAAGAGAAGGAAAATCACAAAATATGTATTTGTTGCATTTTTGTCGTTTTATTATCCCATTGTATGATTTTTTTTTTTTTTATTAATATTTAATCCTGGGTGTCAATTGTTATTTAGGTTTAATTAATATTTTTAATTTAATTTTGGTTTTACAACTTATTTTAGAATTTTTGGTAATTAGGAATTAAAAAGAAGTTAAAAGAAAAGGAAGAAATGAAAAAGTTCAAAGAAATCGGAACTGGGCCGTTTAATTTTGACCAAAATCAGGCCCAAACAGATGCCCAGACCGGTCCAAATCTCACAGACGTTCGAACGACGTCGTTTCAACGGCAATCAATCACAACCGTTGATCCTGTATGATCCAACGGCTGAAAAGCCGTCTCCCTTACCCATTCCCTGGCCCGACCCGTTACCCGGTTCAAACCGACCCCCTACTTAAACCAAACGACGCCGTATTGGTTAATCTCCTTGATCCTAGCCGTCAATCTTCATTGATCCAACGGATCACATTAATCCCCTCAATCTAATGTACCAAAATACCCAGACCCATTACCCCCCTCTCATTTCCAAACACCCCCCTGTTCAGTCATCTCTCTCAGAGACGACCTCTCGAAACCCTAGAGCCGCCACCCCACACCTTCGCCTGAAACCCGACGGCAACGATGCCGCCGGCCACCCAAATAACACCCCTGAACCCTCTGACCACCCTCATTACGAATCCGTTAACCGTTTGCCTCGAATCAACCTCTAGCTTCTCGAATTTTCAATCGAAGATTCGAGCAAAACCTAAACCTACCCCAATCAGTCCCAAGTTCACACCCCAACTCCACCTGACCTCCCTCGTCCCAAATACCATGTTAGTCTTGCTCAAATCAAGCCGGAACTGGACGAATCCTAAATCGACTGCACGATCCCTAGAAGAACAAAACCTAGGAATCGATCCAAAAGATTTGAGGTCTTAACCGACTTTAGTCAAGTGTTCTCAGTCGAGAACACTCGATTAAGGTCCGTTTTGGCTTCAAAGTCTCAAGACGAAGTTCAAACTGAAACGGATGGGGTTTGGTCTGGAAGTTTCGAGGTATTTCCTTTTGTTTTCCTTTTCCTTCTGTTTGTTTGTTTTATTTTAACTGAGTAGTTCGTCATTTTCGTCAAGTAGTTCTTCCTTCTCTTTCAGACCTTTTTTGGTCCAGTTTTCTCATCTTGGTCGATTGGCATATGTTGAATTTATTAAATGGTCTCGTCGATTGACCCGTTCATGTATATAGTTCAGTTGTTCTTCTCAAGTTATTGTTTGTTGTTTTGTCTTCCGACCTTGGTATTTTCAGCCTCAGGGCTCATAGCCAGTATACTTGTCGTTCCAGCATTTTTGTTCAAGGTGAATTTAGAATTGTATCTGTTCCCAATATAGATAGCTTACTCTTATGCATCTGTATGAATTAATTTCTTGACCTTAATAGTCCAGTCTGACTATTGTCCTGAATCATTGAGTCCCCATCTTGGTTGAAATGTTGTTGGATTGGATTTGAGTTCAATTGCTGATTTAGTTTAATGACTTGGATCTACTCATTTGTTATGTTAAGTTTATTCTGATATGAATCTGGCTTTGCTGAATTGTCCTAAGGTTGTTGATTGGGAGTTAGTTTCATTTGTTTAATTAGTCAATTGTTAGGATTTCCAACTTAGTTGAATTGGTTATAGCTGATGGATTTGGTATAGATTGAAAGGGGTTGAGGTAGGATAATACACAGGGGTTAAATGGGTAATTTGGGAATTGAAAAGTTTAAAAAAAGCTAGTTTAAGTGTTCTGTCCAGTAGGGTACTAAAGTACCATTAAACTAATAAATTGTTTAAGTACTAATGGAGAACAAAACATAATGGTAGGGGAAGGTTTAAAGGAAATGGATTAAGAAATAGGTGCCCGTACCTATTTGAATTTAAATAAAGGGAAGGACAAGGGATAATGAAAAAAACATACTCTAGTGGGGAACAAGTGAATTAAAAGGAGAACAAAACATGTAGTAGTGGGCAGAAATACTTTCTTAATTAGCTAAGTGCTCCTTAGAGCTGGAAAGGGGCTGAGGTTTGGGTATAAATAGGGGTCTGGACAGAATTAGGAGGGGACCTTTTTTAGTTTGGTCTGGCTATTCTTTTGGGCAGACTTTAGAAGAGAAAAGATTCGGGAAATCTTAAGGGTTTGAACATTCTGAAAACTGGAAGAGAGTTTTAAGAGCTAGTCTAGTTCAACTAGTGCTATCCCATTGAAACTAAAAAGAGCTTCAGCTTTAACTGTGGAGTTGTATTTTCGAGTTTTTCTTGATTACTGAATTCCAGGGGTGTTTCTGCTTGTGTTTTGATTGATATTTGGTTGCTATCAAGCTGTTTTGGGGTCAGTTACTGGGTGTTTGTGTTGCTGTTGGTATTGCTGGGAATTCTAACTGGTTTCCTGAGTTTGCTATTGGTTATTTGCTACTGTTTCATTGGGTGTTGCTGGAATTCTGCTGGTTCCTTTTAAATATGTTACTAGGTTGTTCTGTCACTGTGTTGCTGGTTGTTGCTGTTGCTGTTTGCTACTGCTCTGCTGATCCTCCTCTTTCTTCTTCATTGTTGTAAATCCCAGGTACACGTCTCAAAACTACCTTGATGTAGCTATTGAAATAGAAATGAGATCAGCATGTTCATGTTCTCTCTGTGTCGTACACTGATGGCTAGATAAATGTTAGTTAGTGTGTATATTGTTTGAGGCAAATCAGATTTGATGTGTAATAATCTGGACTTTGAACGATATTGGATCGTTAAATTTGAATTAGAATTTGTTCATTCTGAATAGTAGTTTTAGTGTAGTGTATCTTGAATTCATGTGATAATTATTCATTACAGCTTAAAATTGGCTTTGAAATCAGAATGTAGATCATGATAATGTTAAAATCGGGCCTAATAATTGATTTAGTAAGTGCAACACTTTAGTTTTGACACTAGTGATTTGAGCTTAAGATCAGGGAATAGGCACTTAAGTTGGTGAAGTGTGTTTGATTGCTCAACTCAGTCGTTAATCACTCCATTGCCTTCGGAATATTGTGGTAATATATTAGTTAGGCATAACCCAAGCTTAAAATTGGAATCAAAATGATCAGTACTTGTTAATTTGACTAGGTGTACCTTGTTCTTACTTGTTACAAATTATAGAGGGCACATGGAATAGCTTGAAGCAAATTCATTAATATTCGTTTTAATTGAATTAAGCTTGCTTGGTACAAAGATCAAGGCCCAGCGGCCTGTTTCCGGCAGTTTGAGCTTCAGCTCCTCTGACGCGGGCCTAGGTCCAGTTTTAATTCCCTTCACGTTTGGACCTGGGCCAAGGTCTGCGACTGGCCAATTCTGAGGTACAAACCTGGATATAATTTCTCTTTGTTGGGCTTATCCTGGAGCCCAATGGCTAGACTGTGGTGCAGAATTATCATTTGGTCCAGTAACAAATTAATTAGGACTTTTTCTTTTATTATTAGAGACAATTAGAAATAGCAAATCATAGTCGCTTTTAGGTTTTCCTTTTAAATAATAAATGAGACGAGCCTCGCCGAACAAAAAATACATAAATTGTGGGGCCCTTAATAAATGGTTAAAAAATGAAACATTTAGAGTTCGAGATGGGCTGCTTAGTGAGTTTCATGGCCCTCCCCAAAGATGACAACGCGCTAGTCATTTTAGACGTGTTTTTAATAATTTACTTTCTTAAACTCGGGTGCACATTTATGTGACCCAAATCCAAATCTCAACGGAGTCAAAATGTGTCAATAATAACGGGTGCATTGATGTGACGTGGTTCGAGATGTGTTTTCACGACGTTGCAATTCTCGTTTAAAATAATAGTAATAAAAGCGGTAAAAGAGTAAAAATTTGCATATAGGTTCAACATGTATAAAATCAGATAAATAAGCCGAATATGATAGTTGAGCGACCGTGCTAGAACCACGGAACCCTGGAATGCCTAACACCTTCTCCCAGGTTAACAGAATTCCTTATCCAGATTTCTGGTGCGCGGACTGTAAATACAGAGTCATTCTTTTCCTCGATTCGGGATTCAATCGGTGACTTGGGAAACCATAAATCTCCCAAGTGACGACTCTGAATTAACTAATAAATCCCGTTTCGATTGTCCTTTAATTAGAAAAATTCCCCCTACGCCCCTTTACGAGGGCGCCAGGTGAAAAAGGAGGTGTGACAGCTCTGGCGACTCCGCTAGGGACCGAACCCAGAATCTCTGGTTCAGGGTTCAGAATTTGAGCTTAGATAGATTGTTATATTTGGCTTTATCTGATTTTGTTACACGTTTGGGCCTAATGTGCTAAGTGATGCTTTTACCGCTCTGATATTATATGAACTGTATATAAACTGTTACGAAACCCTGCTCTTCTCATCTTCAGGGATGTGCTCGCTGGTCGAGACTCTATATTCTGTTAGTGTAATACCTTGAAATAGGAAAGAGGCTCGGACAAGTTACTAAGCCGGATGGCCTTTTGGTTCCCGGTACGTAGCCCCCTCCTCGACTCGAGTTGTCCGCTCGGGTACACAGTCTAGAACAAATACCCAGGTTATGAACCTAGAATAACTCAGTTTCATGCCGGATCCCTAGTAGGAACGTTTATTTGCATCACGTGTATTTGACTTTAGGAGGCTCAACACAAGGGTTGGGTCTGTCTAGGACAGGTGTACCAAAAAATGAAAATGACCATCCTGATGCATCTTACTTGCTACTTGTGCATTTATTTGCTTCGGACTTGCATGCTGACCGTCTGTTGAATATTTTGAGGAAAGAGAAATAGCAGTATGAGGGTTAAAGAGAGTTAATCGCCTATTTTGAAAAAAACCAATGTCCAAATAGTGTCGAAACTCTGCCGAATTTTTGAGAAAGTGAAAAAAAAGAAAAAAAAAGAAAAACAAAAACAAAAATATAGTTTTATTTGCCAATGAAAAGAGTCTGGTTTTCAAAAAGAAGTTTGTTTTATCGGCCCAAACTACGCCAGTTTGATTCCCACAGGGTGTGAGATACGTAGACAACCCCCATCGGGTCCAACTTCGCTTTTTGAGAAATTAGCCAAATTTTATTCAAAAATAATTAGGGTGATGCCATTTTTGCTAGAAATAGCCGAATGTCCCTAAAAGGGCGCCAAAAGGCTATTTTTGCAAAAACAGCCGCCTGTGGTCTTTTTTTAGGCTTTTACCGGTTAGCCAACACAACCTTAAAATCTTCGACCCCGAGGTGCTGAAAGGCCGTACTGGCAAAACCGGGTTTTATTTTAAATAAATAAAGATAAAAAAAAAGAAAAAAGGGGAAAGTGTCCAGGTTATCTTTGAGTCAATTGAATCGTGATTTTTGCTTAACCACCTTAATAAATGTGCAGAATGAGCACAAGTCAGAATTTGCACGTAACAATTGTGAACAAAATCCCGTTGGAGTTGCACATGTGGTGGGATGACTTGGGCGAATCAGGGCACGACGCAGTCAATCTATACCTGGGAGGCCTCACTAGGTTGCTGAAAATTAATCCTAGGGAGGATATCATAAAGGCCTTGATCGCATTTTGGGACCCGGCTCACAACGTGTTTCATTTCTCGGATTTTGGACTTACCCCAACATTGGAAGAAATAACCGGATACATCGGGGGTCTCAAAATTCCTCTGAGACACCAGTATCTGATTTCTCTAAGGGCCGTAGCCGTACACAGGTTCCTAGACTCTTTAAAAATAAGCAGGGGGTCCACAATCTAGACTTGGCAGCTGGTTTTTGTACTTTGCGGTTTATATACAACAGATATGGCCACGTAGGGAGGTTCAATAAGCTGGAAAACAAAATCTGTAGCAAAGGAAATCGCCTTAAGTGGGAAGAACATAGGTGTTTTGCATTCATGGTAGCCTTTTTGGGACTCCTGGTGTTTCCTAGAAAAGACGGGAACATTGACATACGAATATCTGGGGTTGTCAGCACTTTACTTACTCAGGCCAACAACACCCTCGCACCCATGATAGTAGCTGAAATCTTCCGCGCTCTCACAGCCTGCAAAGCTGGGGAAAACTTTTTCGAGGGGTGCAACACGTTGCTACAGATGTGGATGATCGAACACCTATGTCGTCATCCTCAATTTATGAGTTATGGGTCGACAGAGAAAACGTGCATAGAGGAATTTCCTACGAGGGTTGACGGAATCAGCTTACCAGAAGGGGTCACAGAGTAGACAGCGCGCCTCCGTTCTGTCATTGCGAGCCAAATAGAGTGGACATTGGGATGGCTACCTGTGGATGAAATCGTATATATGCCAGCCACTGGACCCCATTTCCTTTTGATGGGGCTTAGAAGTATCCAGCCCTATGCCCCATATCGAGTTTTGAGGCAGTTAGAGAGATGCTAGATAGTTCCGAAAGATGAGGATCTTAGCGGCCAGATAGTTGAGATCGGGCCCCACGGACAATTTCATGAATCAGCAGTCCGACAAATCTGGAGCGAATGTCAATACTTAACAGCCAATACATGTGTACGTGATCAGTCCAAGGGTGAAGTTTCGCTGGGATACCTTGCTTGGTTTAGGAAAGAAATCGAGTTTGGGAGACCGGCCAAAAGGCCCCATCTCCAGGAGTTCGTCCAGGCATCGCAAGAACAGTGGGATTGGTTGGCTAAAGAAGAGAGTTACAGGGCAGAAATAGGCAAGCTGAGGCTACAGATTAGAGACCTGGAATTTGAAAATAGTATGCAAGTTGATGCCGATCGGGGAGAAAAGAGCAAATTGGCCCAAGAAAATGAGGCGCTGAAAGCCAAAATCCGACAAATGAGGAGAGATACTGACAAACAACAAAGGGGTCGGTCAGATGAGCGATTAATAAAAGGGTTAAAAAAGGAAATCGGTGAGTTCCGGGATGATTTGAAGAAATCCGAGGACACCATAGCACAACTCCAGGCACAATGGGCAAAGAGAACGAAAGGGCGCACACAACACCTACAGCAGGCGAGGAAAGATTATGAAAAGACCATTGTCAGTCTAAAAAGGAAGGTGACCACCCTAGAGAGCAAGACGGCTAAACAAGCCAAGGCTTTTGAAACCGAGAGTAAACACTGCTATAATCTGATGGCTTCGATGGAAGATGAAATACAACAGTTACGGAAACAACATCTGCATAATTCTCGGGTTTTGAAGGTAGAGGGGATCAGATAGAACGCCTACTCCTAGAGAAAGACCGAACTAGGAACAAGATTCTGACTATTGCTCATGCTATTACCAGGAAATGTCGGGAATGTGAAAACATGACCCGCACTACCTTCTTCTCGGCGGTGATGATATTTGTTAAGCAAATCATGTATGAATTGGAACAGCTGGAAATGAACCTTACACCTAAACCCGCGGCAAGGCCGAATGACGCCCCGCGGGCACCCAAATTTAAAACTTTAATGTGTTCATAGTTTGAATTCGCATTTTTCTTTTTCCTAGAGTCTATTGTCTGTTAGAGTCGGTCTTTCTTTCGCGTCAGAGTCTGTCAGTAGTTATTGAGTTTGTACTTGGTTAGGTTTCGAGTCTGTTATTTTCCTTTCCAAAAAGCGTCTGGTTTGTAATAGAATGTTTATTAATGAAAAATCGAAAATTTCCAAAAAAATTATCTCTTTGTTTTTCGCACTTATAGGCAGAACTACGCGCGGTCTGATTCATGCGGGGACATGATACGTAGGCAATCCACACAAGATTCGACCACCACTAAAAAGAAAAGAGAAAAGGCAAAGTGAATAAAAGAAAGGAAAAGAAAGAAATAAAAAGAGAGATAAAGAAAGTTTCAGAAACACTTAAACGAGGCACAAACAAAGTAAGCCGGAATGACGCATGCGGTCGAAGCAAAGACATGTTAGAAATGGTTAAACTGCCTAGGACATTGCATACCCCAACGTGAAATTGCAATATGTGTTAAACTCTAACGCTAACAAGTTTGTTGATTTCTAGAGATTTCGAACCAGTTACTTTGTTAGAACGTTCTGGCAGATTACCATTACAAAACAAGATCCAAAGGGCCCATACTAAAAATCATGACTAGTTCAGACCAAAGTGTCGAGGATGAAAGGACGGAGAATCAAATGCTGAAGGAGGAAATGGATAAGATGAGACAAGAGATGAAAGAAATGCAGTTTGCCTTAGCTAGGGTACAAAAGGTGCCTGGCCCTCCCGTTACTCCCACTCTCCCACTAGGACACACGCCAAAATACCCTCCCCCCGGCCCTTCGACAAGCTTCCCCAGTCACGAATACTATCAGGGAAGAAATGCCTATGATCCCCAAGCTTCACAACCCAATCAGAAGCCTCCTCCACCAAATGTTCCTATTTTCGTGGCACCCCCACCAGCCACGCTGCAAAGATCATCCAGCAAGCCGTTGTTTTAGGCTCACGATAACCAATATTACCCCCCTGAACCAGCCTTCAAAGCACCCAAGCCTCATACTTATAATACTCACTTCGAGATCCCGGTAGAGACTGAAAAGCCGGCTAAGAGCCCAGAGCAAGACGAAGTGCTTCGAAAGTTTAAAAGCCTGGAGAAGTCTTTCAGGAATATCCATGGGTTAGGCAACCAAGTTAGTGTGGCCTACAAAGATCTGTGCCCATTCCCTGGCATTCAATTGCTGGCAGGGTTCAAGATGCCAAAGTTTGATCTATACGAGGGGCACGATGATCCAATGTCACATCTGTGAGGTTTTTGCAGTAAGATGAGGGGGACCTGGGGGAAAAGACGAGTTGTTTATAGCTCATTTTGGTCAAAGTCTAAGCGGGTCTGCACTGGAATGGTACACAAGACAGGATCCTAGCAGGTGGTACACCTGGGACGATCTGGCACAAGCCTTTGCAGGCCACTTCTAGTACAACCTTGAGATCGTCCCTGACCGTCTCACATTGCTGAAACTTGAGAAGAAGCCCGGGGAAAGCTTCCGAGAATTTGGGTTCCGCTGGAGAGAGCAGGCGGCAAGAGTTGATCCTCCGATGAGAGAGGGGGAAATGGTGGACTACTTTCTGCAGACTCTGGAGCCAGCTTACTTCGGTCACCTGGTGACATCAGTTCTTTCAACGAAGTAGTAAAAATGGGCGGTATGATTGAAGATGGACTTAAGTCCAACAAAATCCTAAGCTATTCGGCGATTAAAGCAACCACTCAGGCCATCCAGAGCAGCACGGGAGGTGCGCTCGGAAAGAAGAAAAGGGAAGATGTCGCAATAGTCGAGGCAGGTACTTGGTCCAGATCCAGAGGTCCCCCCTCACTAATAACCTAGACCCCATCACTCAAATTACCCACACATTCCATACGGCCCTCCACAACCCTACTACCCACCACAAGAGCCACATTTCTCTATCCATCACGCCCAAACTTACACCCAGCCCCTGGATTTCCCGCAATGGCATGCGCTGGCTCCCCAAAATACATATCCACCTCCACAAAACACATATCCACCTCCACAAAATACATATCCACCACCAAGGGCCTACAGGAATCCTTCGGGACCAGGTTTCCGTGGGAATCAGACTTTCAGGAATAAAAGGGTGCAGAGGCAGAGAACATTCACTCCACTGGGAGAAACCTATACTACTTTGTTCCACAAATTGAGGCAGTTAGGCCTATTGAGTCCTATGGAGCCCAAATTGCCAAATATCCTTCCCAAAAATCTGGACCACTCGGTAAGCTGTGAATATTGTTCGGGGGCTCCCGGGCATGATACTGAGAAGTGTTGGAAGTTGAAGACTGCCGTACAAGATCTTATTGACACAAATAGGATCGAGGTCCAGGAACCAGAGGCACCTAACATCAATCAAAACCCGTTGCCGGCACACCATGAAGCCCACATGATCGAACTAGTGCACGAAGGAGAGAAGCTCAAGAAGCCCTCACAAACGGTAATGATGATCCGTGCCAGTTCGAAAGAAAAGTTGATCAATGGAAAAGCGGTAGTACAGTCGGAAAGGGTAGAAGGCAAGCCAGTGGTGGTGATGGGGAAGAGTTCGTCTAATCTTGCCAAGAATCCAGAGCCGGTCAAAGTAACGGTGCAAGTGATATCAAGCAAGCCAGTAGCCGTGAAGGGGGCATGCACAGGACCAGTTGTTATCAGGCCAGTAATGCAGTTGCCGATAATCAGCGAGAAAGTTGTGCCATGGAGCTACAGTCAAGTAATGGTAATGCATAAGGGGAAGGAAGTTGTGGAGAAAATATGTGAGGCACAGGGGTTAACTCGTTCGGGAAGGTGTTTTTCTCCTGTAGAGTTAAGAAGGGCCAATCCAGTAGCGACAAAGAATCTAGTTACTGAGGAAGAGGCGGAAGAATTTTTAAAGAAAATGAAGGCGCAAGATTACTCCATTGTGGAGCAGTTGAGGAAGACCCCGACACAAATCTCATTGTTATCATTGTTGATCCATTCAGATGAGCATCGCCAGGTATTGATGAAAATTCTGAATGAAGCCCATGTTCCGGATAAGATCTTTGTGAATCATCTGGAGAAAATAGCAAACAAGATTTTCGAGGTCAACAAGGTCACTTTTTCAGACGACGAGTTGCCCGTGGAGGGTACAGAACATAATAGAGCCCTTTATTTGACCGTGAAGTGCGAAGACTCGATAGTCACTCGAGTACTGATTGATAATGGGTCCAGTGCCAATATCTGTCCTTTGGCCACATTAAACAAACTGAAGGTCGATGGTGACAGGATTCACAAGAACAACATCTATGTTCGAGGGTTTGATGGTGGTGGTACAGACACAGTGGGTGACATCATACTTGAATTAACAATTGGTCCAGTCGAGTTCACCATGGAGTTTCAAGTGTTAGACGTGGCAGTGTCATATAATCTTCTGTTGGGGTGACCCTGGATCCACGCCGCCAAAGCAGTGCCTTCTACATTACATCGATGGTCAAATTCGAGTGGGATAGTCAAGAGATCGTAGTACATGGGGAAAACAATGCAAGCGCCGTAAGTGATGCCATCGTACCCTTCATAGAGACTGATGATGATAAGGGACCGTGGGTTTACCAGGTTTTCGATACGGTTTTAGTGGACAAAGTTCCCGAAGGTGAAAGCATCCCACTTCCCAAAATAGCAGCTGCAACTGTCATGGTAGCCTCGGAGATGTTGAAGAACGGGTTTGTGCCAGGCAAAGGTTTAGGGGCGGATCTTCAAGGTATTGTTCAACCGGTTTCTTTGCCTAAAAATCAGGATACCTTTGGGTTGGGGTTCAAGCCTACAACGGCGGATGTGAGATGGGCCCGCAAGTTGAAGAAAAGAGTCTGGGTCCTTCCCAAGCCAATCCCGCACCTATCCAGATCATTTGTCAGAGCAGGTATCAGAAAGTTGTCGGTCCCGAAAGTTCTCGGACCACTGATTGGGCCAGATAGAGATTTGAATGAGGGCTTTGAAAGGCTATTCACCGATGTCAACATGATAGAAGCTGGAGAAGGGTTCAGTAGGTTAGATGTACAGTTTGTGGGGCCTAGGGCAAGTATCAACAATTGGATGGCTACTCCCCTTCCTACCCAGAGGGAGTCTTGGTAGTGGGCTCTGATTTTTCTTTCTTGTTTTTTTTTGGATTATTCCAGGGTTGTAATCCAGTTTTGTTTTGTATTCAGCAAAGTGTGAAACTCTGTTATCCCGTATTTTAATAAAGTGAAAGTTTTTTCTCTTCTTATTCTGTTCTAATTTTGTTTTCTTCGTTTTTCTTTCTAAACAGTTCTCTTTATATTGGTTCTAATGACATGGCATGCACAACAGATCTTCAACCCAGTCTAAAAAATCAATCTGATTCTGAACTAATTGTACAAGAGGTCGATTATGATGATGAATCGGAATACGATGAGGATGAAGCCTTCGAAGAGATAAATAGAGAGTTAAGCCAGTTTGAAGAGAAATCCAAGCCCAACTTAAATGACACAGAAGCCATCAATTTAGGGGATGCAGATGATATCATGGAAACTAAAATAAGCATCCACATTGCACCGAATATCAGGGAAGAACTAATCAAAGCACTTATTGAGTTCAAAGACATTTTTGCATGGTCGTATAATGACATGCCGGGGTTAAGCACGGATTAAGTGGTTCACAAATTGCCCATTAACCCGGTATGCCCTCCCGTCAAGTAGAAATTGAGGAAGTTCAAAACAGACATGAGTGTGAAGATTAAAGAGGAAGTAACCAAGCAGCTACAAACAAAGGTTATTCGGGTCACTCGATATCCTGATTGGTTGGATAATATGGTGCCAGTGCCGAAGAAAGATGGGAAGATCAGGGTGTGTGTCGATTACCACAATCTAAACAGGGCAAGCCCAAAGGATAACTTTCCATTACCCAACATCCATATCTTGATCGATAATTATGCCGGACGTGAGATCGGGTCTTTTATGGATTGCTATGCTGGGTATCATCAGATTCTAATGGATGAAGAAGATGCGGAAAAGATGGCTTTCATTACGCCGTAGGGGACTTATTGCTACCGGGTAATGCCATTTGGTTTAAAGAATGTTGGGGCAGCGTATATGAGAGCAATGACTACTGTGTTTCATGATATGATACACAAAGAGATCGAGGTGTACGTGGATGATGTGATCATAAAATCCAAGCATCAGGAAGATCACGTAGCAGACCTAAGGAAGTTTTTCCAAAGGCTTCGAAGGTACAATATTAAGCTCAACCCGGCCAAATGTGCATTCGGTGTTCCGTTTGGAAAGCTATTGGGATTCATCGTCAGTTGGCGAGGCATTGAGTTGGACCCGTCAAAGATCAAATCCATCCAAGAATTGCCACCGCCAAAGAGCAAAACAGAGGTAATGAGTCTGTTGGGAAGATTGAATTATATCAACAGGTTTATCGCTCAGCTCACAGCGACTTGTGAACCCATTTTTCGGCTACTGAAGAAAGATGCTGCGGTAAAATGGACGGTAGAATGTCAGGAAGCATTTGACCAAATCAAGGGGTACTTATCTAACCCGCCTGTGCTGGTACCTTCGGAATCGGGGAGACCTTTGATTCTTTACTTGACTATCCTGGAAAATTCATTTGGTTGTGTACTGGGGCAGCATGACGCCACCGGCAGGAAAGAACATTCCATCTACTATCTTAGCAAGAAGTTCACAGCTTATGAGGTTAAGTACACTCACTTGGAAAGGACATGTTGCGCCCTAACTTGGGTGGCACAGAAATTGAAACATTATTTGTCATCCTACACTACTTACCTCATTTCACGCTTGGATCCATTGAAGTATATATTTCAAAAGCCTATGCCGACAGGAAGACTTGCAAAGTGGCAGATCTTGCTCACAGAGTTTGACATAATCTATGTGACTCGGACTGCGATGAAAGCCCAAGCATTGGCCGATCATTTGGCTGAGAACTTGGTCGATGAAGAGTATGAGCCATTAAGGACCTATTTTCCTGATGAAGAGGTGATGCATATTGATGAACTAGAACAGGCCGAAAAACCAGGTTGGAAACTTTTCTTTGATGGGGCTGCTAACATGAAAGAAGTCGGAATAGGAGCTGTGCTTATTTCTGAAACAGGGCATCACTATCCTTTTACGGCACAACTTCGTTTCTATTGTACCGACAATATAGCTGAATACGAAGCATGCATTTTGGGTTTAAGGCTAGCTGCATACATAGATGTCTAGGAAGTCTTGGTCTTGGGAGACTCGGATCTTCTGGTACACCAAATTCAAGGAGAATGGGAAACACAAGATTTGAAGCTCATACCATACCGACAATGTTTGCATGATCTTTGTCAACAGTTTCGATCAGTGGAGTTTAGGCATATTCCTAGGGTCCATAATGAGGTCGCCGATGCTTTGGCTACCTTAGCGTCAATGTTGCACCATCCGGACAAAGCCTATGTCGATCCTTTGCATATTCAAGTACGAGATCAGCATGCTTACTGCAACATGATTGAAGAAGAACTTAATGGCGAACCGTGGTTCCATGATATCAAGGAGTACATCAGAATGGGGATATACCCAGTGCAAGCCACGGGGGATCAAAAGAGAACAATTCGACGGTTGTCAAGCGTATTTTTCTTGAGTGGAGGAATTTTGTATAAAAGAACACCAGACCTTGGATTGTTGAGATGTGTAGATGCTGGTCAAGCCACGACAGTGATGACAGAGGTACATGCGGGAGTTTGTGGGCCATATATGAGCGGATATGTATTGGCGAAGAAAATTCTTCGGGCAAGGTATTATTGGCTCACTATGGAGCGTGATTGTATCAATTTCGTGCGAAAATGCCATCAGTGTTAGATACACGGAGATTTGATTCATTATCCACCAACAGAATTGTATACAATGTCAGCACCATGGCCATTTGTTGCATGGGGCATGGATGTCATTGGAACGATTGAGCCGACAGCTTCCAACGGTCATAGGTTCATTCTGGTCACCATCGATTATTTCACCAAGTGGGTTGAGGCTAAAACGTTCAAGTCGGTAACCAAGAAGGCAGTGGTGGATTTCGTTCATTCCCATATCATCTGTAGATTTGGGATCCCCAAAGTGATCGTCACGAACAATGGCACTAATCTTAACAGCAGTTTAATGAAAGAAGTATGTCAACAGTTCAAGATTACACACCGAAATTCCACTCCATATCGTCCCAAGGCGAATGGAGCAGTTGAGGCAGCCAACAAAAACATAAAGAAGATACTTCGGAAAATGGTAGAAGGTTCGAGGCAATGGCATGAAAAATTACCATTTGCATTGTTGGGTTATCGCACTACTGTCCATACTTCAGTTGGGGCAACTCCTTATTTGTTGGTATATGGAACTGAAGCAGTAATACCGGCGGAAGTTGAAATCCCGTCCCTTCGGATTATCGCTGAGGCTGAGATTGATGATGACGAGTGGGTCAAAACCCGTTTCGAGCAGTTGAACTTAATTGATGAAAAGAGATTGACAGCTGTGTGTTATGACCAATTATATCAAAAGAGAATGGCAAGAGCATACAACAAAAAGGTACGTCCCCGGAAGTTTGAAGTGGGCCAGCAAGTGCCGAAACGCATCCTCCCACATCAGGCCGAGGCAAAGGGCAAGTTCGCCCCGAATTGGCAAGGGCCATTCATTGTAACCAGAGTATTGTCCAATGGCGCTTTATGTTTAACAGATATCGAAGGGAAATGCGTCAACATGGCTATCAATTCTGACGCAGTTAAGAGATATTATGTATTATTTCTTTTAATTGTAATTGTTGTTTGTTTGCATTTGGCATGGTATCGGAGAATGAAATGATAGAGGCAATTTGTTCTTCCATCCAAATACTTTAACCTTTGCTTCCCCTTTTGAGCCTTATTTATTCTTTCATACCCCTCTTTTGGAATCAGTAATGAAAATGAAAGAAAAAGAGAAGAGAAAATAATGATAATAAAGACAAAAGAAAAGTCACAAGAAAAACAAAGGAATTGGGAACTACGTTTGACCTGATTCCTCAAAAAGGATACGTAGGAACCTCACGGCTCGGTCATAGTGTAACAAAAAATAAAATCCCCAAGCAAGAAACTGGGGCAGAAGTTGTGTTTGTAATTTTGGGAAGGAAGTTTGATTCCAAGAGCTGTAATGTTTTACCCATCAAAATTATTTTGAACCTTTTGATACCCCTTTTCTTTTAGCCATACACAAAAAGCCATATTGATGTCCAAAAAAGACCTCCCGATCAGTATCCGAGAGGTGCCAAGTCATGCAAATGGAAGTCGGGAATAACACTCTGATCCCCAGCAGAGAAGAGGATCATAAGCTGGAAATGAATTGATAGCCGAAAGAATCCCCAGCAGAGAGAGTCATATCGGTAACACTCCAATCCACAGCTGAAAAAAAATAAAATGAGAGAGTTTTATCGGTGAAAACCTTCACAGGCACCATAAGGCGACAGGAGTTTAGGGAAATGAGAGAGTCTTATTAGTGAAAACCCCTCGAAGGGCACTATGAGGCGACAAGGGGTCAAAAGAGGCAAACAAGATAAGATTGACGGAAAGGATCCGTCGAGGCATCAAGCAGTGCAAAGATGTTGAGTCGACAAAAGAATTGGGCGCTTACATATCCCCAACAAAGTAAGGCCATCAGAAAGATTGATTGATATAAATAGACTGGGTTGGTTAATCCAAAATGCATGACGTGATCATTGGGATCGGTTGTACCATTCAGATAAGTTCTTTTTTTTTCTTCTTCCCAACATTTTTCAGAAAACTATTCTTCTCTTATTTTCTTGAATTCATCATTTTTTATTTGTAAAGACTTTATCTCCCCAGCAGTTTGTTTTTGAAAAGGAGTTTCAGAGCTTATTACCAGTTGCCAAGATGGTGCAAAAACACAATGTGGATAGGACGGGCCAAAGATAATGCAATGGAACGAGAAAGACGTTCGTTGCAAGACCAAATGATGGATTGGTCTAGGATTTCGGGGAGAGTATGGAGAAAAGTGGGAAGCAACAATTGGTGAATAAAGAATCGTAAAGAAACAAGAGCATCCCTGGCAGATTATCAACCAAGTTCCAAGAGGGTCGGACAACACGGAGCAGGGAAAGAAGATGGGGAAAACCATCCCCAGCAGGAATATGATCGCCAGTAGGAATATCATCCCCAACAAATAATCTCATCCCCAGCAAGTTGGTAATGTAATGGAACACAAAGCTAGGAAAGGAGAAAGAGAAAACCATCCCCAGCAGGAGTGGCACGACCATTCACCACGTTTTAAACTAACAAAATTTTTTCTTTGATTTGAAGCAGGGACAGGAAATGTTATGGATGATGAAAAGACATCATGATACAAGAAATATTGTCAAACTGGGGCATAAAATTTTCTAGAAGTCCGGTACCTACTTGGGGAAGAAGCAAGATAACACAAGTTTGGGGAGAAATGGTATCCCCAGCAGTTTTCGGAAGAAGGCCAAACAAGTTTTAAAGGAAGCAATTTTTAAAGGAAGATAACACAAGTCTTAAGGGAAGTAGTTCCAGTGGAAGGAAAGCATCAGCTTTAAGGGAAGTAGTCTTTGAAGGAGGAAAATAACATATTTTTGAATAAAACACCGGTGTTATCCCCAGCAGTTTTTAGAGGGATGAAACACCCATTTTGAGGGAAGCAGTTCTAAAAGAAGATAATTTCAAGTTATAAGGAAAATGGTTCAGGAGGCAGGAAGGAACAACAACAATAAAACGCATTTTTAAGAAGTAATTGAAGTCAGGAGCCCGCCTGGAGAATGGAGGTATTATGTTTTGGGAAGTAGCGAAGTCAGGAGCCCGCCTGGATAATGGAGGTGTTATATGTTAAGAAGTTATTGCAGTCAGGAGCCCGCCTGGAGAATGGATGTGTTATATCTTTAAGTTGCAGTCGAAGTCAGGAACCCGCCTGGAGAATGGAGGTATTATCTTTTTAAGTCATAACAGAAGTCAGGAGCCCACCTGGAGAATGAAGGTGTTATATGTTAAGAAGTTATTGCAGTCAGGAGCCCGCCTTGAGAATGGAGGTGTTATATCTTTAAGTTGTAGTTGAAGTCAGGAGCCCGTCTGGAGAATGGAGGTGTTATATCTTTAAGTTGTAGTTGAAGTCAGGTGCCCGCCTGGAGAATGGAGGTGTTATATTTTAAGTTAAAGGAGTCAGGAGCCCGCCTGTAGAACGGAGGTTGTTATGTTTTAAGTTGAAGAAGTCAGGAGCCCGCCTGTAGAACGGAGGTTGTTATATTTTAAGTTGAAGAAGTCAGGAGCCCGCCTGTTAGAACGGAGGTTATTATATTTGAAGTTGATGAAGTCAGGAGCCCGCCTGTAGAACGGAGGTTGTCATATTTTAAGTTAAAGGAGTCAGGAGCCCGCCTGTAGAACGGAGGTTGTTATGTTTTAAGTTGAAGAAGTTAGGACACCGCCTGTAGAAAGGAGGTTGTTATATTTAGGAGCCCGCCTGTAGAACGGAGGTTGTTATGTTTTAAGTTGAAGAAGTCAGGAGTCCGCCTGTAGAACGGAGGTTGTTATATTTTAAGTTGAATAAGTCAGGAGCCCGCCTGTTAGAACGAAGGTTGTTATATTTGAAGTTGATGAAGTCAGGATCCCGCCTGTAGAACGGAAGTTGTTATGTTTTAAGTTGAAGAAGTCAGGAGCCCGCCTGTTAGAACGGAGGTTGTTATATTTGAAGTTGATGAAGTCAGGAGCCCGCCTGTAGAACGGAGGTTGTCATATTTTAAGTTAAAGGAGTCAGGAGCCCGCCTGGAGAATGGAGGTGTTATATTTTCAAGTTGTAGTTGAAGTCAGGAGCCCGCCTGGAGAATGGAGGTGTTATATTTTTTAAGAAGTCGTTAAAGTTAGGAGCCCACTTGGAGAATGAAGGTGTTATATATTTAAATTGCTGTTAAAGCAAGGAGCCCGCCTATAGAACAAAAGAGTACATTTCAAAATGAAGTCAGGAGCCCGCCTATTGAACAGAGGAGTAAATTTCATGTTTGAAGTCAGGAGCCCGCCTGTAGAACAGAGGACTACACTCAATTTCAAGTCAGAAGTCAGTAAAGCGGAGGGTTACAACAAAATATCCCCAACATAAATTCCGCTGCGGAAATCAGAAGGAAGACTACAAGAGCAAGTTTGAAGATAGATAAGATGTTGTAATCCCTAGTTTAGTCTAGCTTCTTGTTTTCTTTTAGCACGGTGTAATAAGGAGGTCGGAAAGCAGTAGTCACAACATGCAACAGCAGTAACAACAACATTGCAGTCCCATGGTAGTCCCAGCTACCAAAATTTCCCGAACTACATTAACCTGATTCCTTTTTAGCCAGGGATATGTAGGAAACCTTTGAAGCAAAGGTTCGGTTAAGCCTTTCAAAAAATGCTTCACACGGAGTATTTCCAACGGGCAAAAATCGCTCGAATCCGCTCACTTTATCTTTGCACGAAAACTCTTTGTGTTTTCGGACAAAGAGGGGCAGCTGTGAGCACGTGATTTTTACTTCACGAAAACTACTCCAAAAGAAATCGAAAAATAAAACAAATGTTATTTGGGTACAAGTTTAAGAATTTTGCGTGACATTTTTCATAATTATTTTGTCTGTGAGTGTTTATTTTGTTTAATGAATTAAAAATACAAAAATATATGTTGCATGCACATTTAAGATTTAATTGTGCACTTAGGAATTAATTGAACCATGTTTTGTTTTTAAGAGAAAGAAAATCACAAAATATGTATTTGTTGCATTTTTGTCGTTTTATTGTCCCATTGTGTCATTTTGTTTTTTTTATTAATATTTAATCCTGGGTGTCAATTGTTATTTAGGTTTAATTAATATTTTTAATTTAATTTTGGTTTTACAACTTATTTTAGAATTTTTGGTAATTAGGAATTAAAAAGAAGTTAAAAGAAAAGGAAGAAATGAAAAAGTTCAAAGAAATCGGAACTGGGCCGTTTTATTTTGACCAAAATCAGGCCCAAACAGATGCCCAGACCGGTCCAAATCTCATAGACGTTCGAACGACGTCGTTTCAACGGCAATCAATCACAACCGTTGATCCTACATGATCCAGCGGCTGAAAAGTCATCTCCCTTACCCATTCCCTGGCCCGACCCGTTACCCGGTTCAAACCGACCCCCTACTTAAACCAAACGACGCCGTATTGGTTAATCTCCTTGATCCTAGCCGTCAATCTTCATTGATCCAACGGATCACATTAATCCCCTCAATCTAATGTACTAAAATACCCAGACCCATTACCCCCTCTCATTTCCAAACACCCCCCCTGTTCAGTCATCTCTCTCAGAGACGACCCCTCGAAACCCTAGAGCCGCCACCCCACACCTTCGCCTGAAACCCGGCGGCAAAGACGCTGCCGACCACCCAAATAACACCCCTGATGCCTCTGACCACCCTCATTACGAATCCGTTAACCGTTTGCCTCGAATCAACCTCTAGCTTCTCGAATCTTCAATCGAAGATTCGAGCAAAACCTAAACCTACCCCAACCAGTCCCAAGTTCACACCCCAACTCCACCTGACCTCCCTCATCCCAAATACCATGTTAGTCTTGCTCAAATCAAGCCGGAACTGGACGAATCCTAAATCGACCGCACGAGCCCTAGAAGAACAAAACCTAGGAATCGATCCAAAAGATTTGAGGTCTTAACCGACTTTAGTGAAGTGTTCTCAGTCGAGAACACTCGATTAAGGTCCGTTTTGGCTTCAAAGTCTCAAGACGAAGTTCAAACTGAAACGGATGGGGTTTGGTATGGAAGTTTCGAGGTATTTCCTTTTGTTTTCCTTTTCCTTCTG
This sequence comes from Nicotiana sylvestris, assembly GCF_000393655.2. Taxonomy (NCBI): domain Eukaryota; kingdom Viridiplantae; phylum Streptophyta; class Magnoliopsida; order Solanales; family Solanaceae; genus Nicotiana; species Nicotiana sylvestris. The sequence continues at coordinate 175,082,078 of NC_091060.1, read as the reverse complement.
TTTGTTTGTTTTATTTTAACTGAGTAGTTCGTCATTTTCGTCAAGTAGTTCTTCCTTCTCTTTCAGACCTTTTTCTGGTCCAGTTTTCTCATCTTGGTTGATTGGCATATGTTGAATTTATTAAATGGTCTCGTCGATTGACCCGTTCATGTATATAGTTCAGTTGTTCTTCTCAAGTTATTGTTTGTTGTTTTGTCTTCCGACCTTGGTATTTTCAGCCTCAGGGCTCATAGCCAGTATACTTGTCGTTCCACCATTTTTGTTCAAGGTGAATTTAGAATTGTATCTGTTCCCAATATAGATAGCTTACTCTCATGCATCTGTATGAATTAATTTCTTGACCATAATAGTCCAGTCTGACTATTGTCCTGAATCATTGAGTCCCCATCTTGGTTGAAATGCTGTTGGATTGGATTTGAGTTCAATTGCTGATTAAGTTTAATGACTTGGATCTACTCGTTTGTTCTGTTAAGTTTATTCTGATATGAATCTGGCTTTGCTGAATTGTCCTAAGGTTGTTGATTGGGAGTTAGTTTCATTTGTTTAATTAGTCAATTGTTAGGATTTCCAACTTAGTTGAATTGGTTATAGCTGATGGATTTGGTATAGATTGAAAGGGGTTGAGGTAGGATAATACACAGGGGTTAAGGGGGTAATTTGGGAATTGAAAAGTTTAAAAAAGGTTAGTTTAAGTGTTTTGTCCAGTAGGGTACTAAAGTACCATTAAACTAATGAATTGTTTAAGTACTAATGGGGAACAAAACATAATGGTAGGGGAAGGTTTAAGGGAAATGGATTAAGAAATAGGTGCCCGTACCTATTTGAATTTAAATAAAGGGAAGGACAAGGGATAATGGAAAAAACATACTCTAGTGGGGAACAAGTGAATTAAAAGGAGAACAAAACATGTAGTAGTGGGCAGAAATACTTTCTTAATTAGCTAAGTGCTCCTTAGAGTTGGAAAGGGGCTGAGGTTTGGGTATAAATAGGGGTCTGGACAGAATTAGGAGGGGACCTTTTTTAGTCTGGTCTGGCTGTTCTTTTGGGCAGACTTTAGAAGAGAAAAGATTCGAGAAATTTTAAGGGTTTTAACATTCTGAAAACTGGAAGAGAGTTTTAAGAGCTAGTCTAGTTCAACTAGTGCTATCCCATTGAAACTAAAAAGAGCTTCAGCTTTAACTGTGGAGTTGTATTTTCGAGTTTTTCTTGATTACTGAATTCCAGGGGTGTTTCTGCTTGTGTTTTGATTGATATTTGGTTGCTATCAAGCTGTTTTGGGGTCAGTTACTGGGTGTTTGTGTTGCTGTTGGTATTGCTGGGAATTCTAACTGGTTTCCTGAGTTTGCTATTGGTTATTTGCTACTGTTTCATTGGGTGTTGCTGGAATTCTGCTGGTTCCTTTTAAATCTGTTACTGGGTTGTTCTGTCACTGTGTTGCTGGTTGTTGTTGTTGTTGTTTGCTACTGCTCTGCTGATCCTCCTCTTTCTTCTTCATTGTTGTAAATCCTAGGTACACGTCTCAAAACTACCTTGATGTAGCTGTTGAAATAGAAATGAGATCAGCATGTTCATGTTCTCTCTATGTCGTACACTGATGGCTAGATAAATGTTAGTTAGTGTGTATATTGTTTGAGGCAAATCAGATTTGATGTGTAATAATCTGGACTTTGAACGATATTGGACCGTTAAATTTGAATTAGAATTTGTTCATTCTGAATAGTAGTTTTATTGTAGTGTATCTTGAATTCATATGATAATTATTCATTACAGCTTAAAATTGGCTTTGAAATCAGAATGTAGATCGTGATAATGTTAAAATTGGGCCTAATAATTGATTTAGTAAGTGCAACACTTTAGTTTTGACACCAGTGATTTGAGCTTAAGATCAGGGAATAGACACTTAAGTTGGTGAAGTGTGTTTGATAGCTTAACTCAGTCGTTAATCACTCCATTTCCTTCGGAATATTGTGGTAATACATTAGTTAGGCATAACCCAAGCTTAAAATTGGAATCAAAATGATCAGTGCTTGTTAATTTGACTAGGTGTACCTTGTTCTTACTTGTTACAAATTATAGGGCACATGGAATAGCTTGAAGCAAATTCAGTAGTATTCGTTTTAATTGAATTAAGCTTGCTTGGTACAAAGATCAAGGCCCAGCGGCCTGTTTCCGGCAGTTTGAGCTTCAGCTCCTCTGACGCGGGCCCAGGTCCAGTTTTAATTCCCTTCACGTTTGGACCTGGGCCAAGGTCTGCGACTGGCCAATTCTGAGGTACAAACCTGGATATAATTTCTCTTTGTTGGGCTTATCCTGGAGCCCAATGGCTAGACTGTGGTGCAGAATTATCATTTGATCTAGTAATAAATTAATTAGGACTTTTTCTTTTATTATTAGAGACAATTAGAAATAGCAAATCATAGTCGCTTTTAGGTTTTCCTTTTAAATAATAAATGAGACAAGCCTCGCCGAACAAAAAATACATAAATTGCGGGGCCCTTAATAAATGGTTAAAAAATGAAACATTTAGAATTCGGGATGGGCTGCTTAGTGAGTTTCATGGCCCTCCCCAAAGATGACATCGCGCTAGTCATTTTAGATGTGTTTTTAATAATTTACTTTCTTAAACTCGGGTGCACATTTATGTGACCCAAATCCAAATCTCAACGGAGTCAAAATGTGTCAATAATCATGGGTGCATTGATGTGACGTGGTTCGAGATGTGTTTTCACGACGTTGCAATTCTCGTTTAAAATAATAGTAATAAAAGCGGTAAAAGAGTAAAAATTTGCATATAGGTTCAGCATGTATAAAATCAGATAAATAAGCCGAATATGATAGTTGAGCGACCGTGCTAGAACCACGGAACCCGGGAATGCCTAACACCTTCTCCCAGGTTAACAGAATTCCTTATCCAGATTTCTGGTGCGTGGACTGTAAATACAGAGTCATTCTCTTCCTCGATTCGGGATTCAACCGGTGACTTGGGACACCATAAATCTCCCAAGTGGCGACTCTGAATTAAATAATAAATCCCATTTCGATTGTCCTTTAATTGGAAAAACTCCCCCTACGTCCCTTTACGGGGGCGCCAGGTGAAAAAGGAGGTGTGACAATTTCCACGAAAACAAACTTAATCCTTGCTCAATATCGAGAATCATCAATTAAAGCATCCGTAGTACTATTTAAGAACACAAAATAAATTGCAATTTAAGACTCACGGTCATGCTCGACACCAACGTACATATACTTGTCACCATGCCTATACGTCGTACTCAACAAGAAGCAAATAGCAAATATGACACAACTTCTAATCACTCAAGCTAAGGTTAGGACGCACACTTACCTCGAACTTCCACAGCCAACTCAAGCCTCAAACACCGTCTTTACTTTTGAATTTGACTCCAAATCAGTTGTATCTAGACATAATCGACTTAATAACATCAATAAACGCTAAACAATCCAATTCAAATGCTTAATTATAGCTTTTCCATCATTCTTCCCAAAAAGTCAAAATTGACCCCGGGCCCACTTGGTCAAAACACGAGGTTTAGACCAAAATACGATCACCCATTCACCCAAATAATCAAAAAATCCTAACTCTACCCAAATCCTTAATTTTCTACCCTTAATTTCATGTTTTAGGCCTAGAAATCTAGTGGGTGTTGATAAAAATGGAAGAAAACGAGCTTAGGATTACATACCTATGAAGCTATGGTGAAGTTCCTCTTCAAAAATCGCCCAAGAGATGTGGAGAAGATGAAGTTTATGAAAATGGTTGAATTCCCATAATACATTCTGTTTTTGGAACTTAAAATAACTGGGCGAATTTGCTCTATGCGTTCGCGACAGTCTCATCGCGTTCGCGATGAACTAGGCCTGAGAGACCTTCGCGTTCGCGGAAATAGGCTCGCGTTCGCGGAGAACTAACTTCTCGAGCCTTCGCGTTCAGGTGGTCGCGTTCGTGTATGCTGGGTCGCGTTCGCGAAGGGTATCCCCCCTTAGCCTCGCATTTGCGTCACCAGCTTCGCGTTCGCGAAGAAGAAATTTGGAACCTGGGAGATTTGCCTTACCCGTTCACGAGTGTGCCCATGCGAACGCGAAGAGAAAAATCCCTGGGCACTTAACAGCAAAAACCTGCAACTTTTATGAGTTCAAAAACCTTCCGAAACACATCCGAAACACACTGGAGCCCTCGGGGCTCCAAACCAAACATACATACTAACTCAAAAACATCATATGAACTTATATGTGTGACCAAATCGCCAAATTAACCCCTTAAACAACGAATTAAACCTCAAAATCAACAAAATATTTCAAAACTTCTTAAAACATCAAATTTTACATTTAAGGTCCGAATCACATCAAACGGATTCCGTTTCTTACCAAACTTCACAGAATTATCTTAAATCACATATAAGACCTGTACCGGGCATCAGAACCAAAATATGGGCCCGATACCAACATGTTCTAATCAAAATTCATTTCCAAATCCTTTAAACAATTTCATAAAATAATTTTCTTTAAAAATTCATTTCTTGGGCTTGGGACCTCGGAATTCGATTCCGGGCATACGCCCAAGTCCTATATTTTCCTACGGACCCTTCGGGACCGTCAAATCACGGGTCTGGGTCCGTTTACCCAAATGTTGACCGAAGTCAAATTAATTCATTTTATAGTCAAAATTTATCATTTTTCATAGATTTTCACATATAAGCTTTTCATCTACGCGCTCGGACTGCGCACACAAATCGAGGTAATGCTAAAAGAGGTTTTTAAGGCCTCGGAATGCAAAATTCAATTTAAAAACAAGTGATGACCTTTTGGGTCATCACATTCTCCACCTCTAAAACAACCGTTCGTCCTCGAATAGACAGAAGAAGGAAGTACCTGAGTCGGGGAAAAGATGGGATAACGTCTCCGCATATCGGTCTCGGACTCCCACGTCGATGCCTTTATAGGCTGACCTCTCCACTGAACAAGAACAGAAGGAAAAATCTTCAATCTCAACTGACGAACCTGTCGGTCTAGAATAGCTACCGGCTCCTCCTCATAAGACAAGTCCTTTTCCAACTGGACAATGCTGAAATCTAACACGTGGGATCGATCGCCGTGATATTTCTGAAGCATGAACATATGAAACACCAGATGCACGACTAATAAGCTCGGCGGAAATGCAAGTCTATAAGCCACCTCTCCCACTCGATCAAGGGTCTCAAATGGGCCAATGAACCTAGGGCTAAGCTTGCCCTTCTTCCCAAATCTCATCACGCCCTTCATAGGCGACACTCGAAGCAAAACTCGCTCACCGACCATAAATGCTAAATCATGAACCTTGCGGTCGGCATAACTCTTTTGCCTGGACTGAGCTGTACGAAGCCTAGCATGAATGATCCTGACCTTGTCCATGGCATTCTGAACCAGATTCATACCCAACAATCGAGCCTCTCCCTGCTCAAACCATCCAACCGGAGACCGATATCGCCTACCATATAAAGCCTCATAAGGAGCCATCTGGATACTCGACTGGTAGCTGTTGTTGTAGGCAAACTCTGTTAAAGGCAAAAATTGATCCCACGAGCCTCCAAAGTCAATGACACAAGCTCGGAGCATATCCTCTAAAATCTGAATGGTCCGCTCGGACTGCCCGTCCGTTTGAGGATGAAACGTTGTGGTCAACTCAACTCGTGTGCCCAACTCTCGCTGAACTGCTCTCTAGAAGTGTGAGGTAAACTGTGTACCTTGGTCCGAAATGATAGACACGGGCACACCATGAAGGCGAACAATCTCCCCAATATAAATCTTAGTTAACCTCTCAGAAGAATAGGAGACTGCCACAGGAATGAAATGCGCTGATTTGGTCAGCCTATCAACAATAACCCATACTGCGTCGAACTTCCTCCGAGTCTGCGGGAGTCCAACAACGAAGTCCATAGTGATCCGCTCCCACTTCCACTCGGGAAGCTCAATCCTCTGAAATGAACCATCGGGCCTCTGATGCTCGGACTTAACCTGCTAACAATTCAAACACCGAGCCATATATGCAATGATATCCTTTTTCATTCTCCGCCACCAATAATGCTACCGCAAATCCTGATACATCTTCGCGACGCCCGGATGAATAGAGTACCGGGAGCTATGGACCTCCTCTAAAATCAACTCTCGAAGTCCATCCACATTAGGCACACAAACTCGACCCTGCAATCTCAAAACTCCATCATCACCTAAGGTAACCTGCTTGGCACGTCCGTGCTGCACCATGTCTCTAAGGACACACAAATAGGGATCATCATATTGCCGATCACGGATATGCTCCAATAATAAAGAACGAGCGATTGTGCAAGCTAACACACGACTGGGCTCAGAAACATCCTACCTCACGAACTGATTTTGCAAAGTCTGAATATCCAAAGAAAGCAGTCTCTCGCTGACCGGAATATAAGCAAGACTGCCCATACTGGCTGACTTCCTACTCAAAGCATCAGCCACCACATTGGCCTTTCCCAGATGATAAAAGATGGTGATATCATAGTCTTTCAACAACTCCAACCACCTCCTCTGCCTCAAATTCAACTCCTTTTGCTTGAACAAATACTGAAGACTCTTGTGATCCATGAACACCTCACATGCCACGCCATACAGATAATGCCTCCAAATCTTCAATGTGTGAACAACGACTGCCAACTCCAAATCATGAACCAGGTAGTTCTTCTCATGAATCTTCAACTGCCGCGAAGCATAGGCAATGACCTTGCCATCCTACATCAACACCGCACCAAGTCCAATACGAGATGCATCATAATAAACTATATAAGGCCCTGAACCTGTGGGCAAAACTAACACCGGTGCCGTAGTCAGAGCTGTCTTGAGCTTCTGAAAGCTCGCCTCACACTCGTTCGACCATCTGAACTGGGCACCCTTCTGGGTCAACTTGGTCATCAGGGCTGCGATAGATGAGAACCCCTCCACTAACCGATGATAGTAGACTGCCAATCCCAAGAAACTCCGAATCTCTGTAGCTGATGCTGGTCTAGGCCAGTTCTTGACTGCCTTAATCTTCTTCGGACCAACCTGAATACCCTCTGCTGATACAACATGACCCAGGAATGCAACTGAACTCAACCAGAACTCACACTTCGAGAACTTAGCATATAACTGACTATCCCTCAAGGTCTGAAGAACCACTCTAAGATGTTGCTCATGCTCCTCCCGGCTGCGGGAATATATCAAAATATCATCAATAAAGACTATCACGAATGAATCCAAGTAAGGCCTGAACACTCGGTTCATCAAATCCATAAAAGCTGCTGGGGCATTTGTCAACCCGAATGGCATCACCAAGAACTCATAGTGCCCGTACCGAGTGCGAAAAGCTGTCTTAGGGACATCGGATTCCCTAATCCTCAACTGATGGTAGCAGATCTCAAGTCAATCTTCGAAAATACCTTAGCACCCTAAAACTGATCAAACAAATCATCAATCCTTGGCAATGGATACTTATTCTTGATCGTAACCTTGTTCAACTGCCGGTAATCAATACACATTCTCATCGATCTGTCCTTCTTCTTAACAAACAACTGGCGCTCCCCAAAGCGAAACACTCGGCCTAATGAAACCCTTCTTAAGAAAGTCTTGCAACTCCTCCTTCAACTCTTTCAACTCAGTCCAGGCCATACGATACGGAGGGATAGAAATGGGCTAAGTGCCCGGAGCCAAATCAATGCAAAAGTCAATATCCCTGTCGGGTGGCATACCCGGCAGGCCTGAAGGGAAAACCTCAGGAAACTCACGAACAACGGGCACATAATCAATAAAAGGAACCTCAGCACTAGAATCATGAACATTACGGGTAGAATATGCCAAATAGGCCAAACACCCCTTCTCGACCATACGCCGAACCTTCACATCAGAAATAACACTACAGGTAGAATGACCAGGAGTCCCTCTCCACTCTAAACGAGGTAAACCCAGTAAGGCTAAAGTCACAGTCTTGGCATGACAGTCCAAGATAGCGTGGTAAGGTGATAACCAGTCCATCCCTAATATGACATCAAAATCGGCCGTGTCCAAAAAAAGAAAATCTACACGAGTCTCAAGACCTCCAATAACAACTATACAAGAACGATGGACTCGATCTACCACAATAGAGTCACCCACCGGTGTAGACACATATACAGGGGCACTCAAGGAATCACTAGGCATGACCAGATACTGTACAAAATAAGATGGCACATAAGAGTACGTAGACCGTAGATCAAATAAAACGGAAGCATCTCTGCTAAAAACCAGAATAGTACCTGTGATAACTGCATTGGAAGCCTCAGCCTCAGGCCTAGCTGGAAGAGCATAACATCGGGGTTGGGCCCCACCACCCTGGACTACCTCTCTAGGACGGCCTGCAGTTGGCTGGCCTCCACCTCTAGCGGTTGGAGCTCCACCTCTAACACCTCCACCTCCACCTCTAGCATCTCTACTCCAACCTATAGCTGGCTGGGCGGTCTGTGGAACACCTGGTGCCTGAACCATAGCACGAGAACCCTGCTGCTACGACTGAGTACCCACCAATCTCGGACAAGCCCTCCTGATATGACTATACTCACCACACTCAAAACATCCACCTGAGTGTTGCGGCTGGGGAAACTGAGACTAACTCTGTCGACCTGAATGACCACCCTGAAAAATTTGGAGCGACGGTGCATTAATAGGAGCTGGTGGTGCACTGTAGGGCTGCTGATCAGAATACTACATGTGAGAACCACGACCACCTGAAGCATCGTGAGAAACCTGAAGTGCTGACTGAAAGGGCCTAGGAGGATGGCCTCTACCATACGAATCCCTGCCTCCAGACGAGGCACCACTGAATTTGCCTGAATGACGGGGCCTCTTGTCTGACCCATGACAACCTCCCTGCGATAGAACCATCTCCACTCTCCTGGCCACATTGGTCGCCTCCTGGAAAGTAATCTCACTCCTAGTCTCCCTAGCCATCTGAAGATGAATCGGCTGAATAAGTCCATCAATGAACCTCCTAACCCTCTCTATTTCTCTCTCTCGGTGGGAAGTATGACAAGAGCATGACGAGCCAAGTCGATGAATCTGGTCTCATACTGGGTAACAGTCATGAAAACCTGCTGCAGACGCTCAAACTGCCTCTGATAGGCCTCTTTCTTAGTGATGGGAAGAAACTTCTCTAGAAATAACTGAGTAACTGCTCCCAAGTCAAAGCTGACGATCCGGCTGCTCTAGCCAAACAGAAATCCCTCCACCAAATCTTGGCGGATCCAGACAAGCGAAAAGTGGCAAAATCGACCCCGTTGGTCTCAACTATCCCCATGTTCCTGAGAACCTCATAACAGCTGTCTAGATAATCCTGGGGATCCTCAGTAGATGCACCGCTGAAAGTAGTAGTAAAGAGCTTGGTGAACCTATCCAACCTCCACAAGGCATCGATAGACATAGCTGCTCCATCACTGGTCTGAGCTACCACACCTGCTGAACTGCTCCAACTGGCTGAACTGCTGGACTCTGAAACTGGGGAGCTACCTGCTCTGGGGTGCGAGTAGCAGGAGTTTAGGCTCCTCCTCCAGCCTGAGAGACGGCTGGTGCTACAAGAATCAAGCCTACCTGGGTGACACTCTCCATAAGGCCCATTAGACGGACCAAAGCATCCTAAAGTACTAGGGTAGCAATAAACCCCTCTGGGACCTGAGCTGGGCCCACCGGAACTGCTGGGGCTGGAACCTCATCATCAAAGTCAACCTGAGGCTCCGCTGCGGGTGCTGCTTCCTTGGGCTGAGCTCTGCCCCTACCTTGGCCTCTAGCACGGCCTCAGCCTCGCCCTCTACCTCTCGTGGGAGCTGTTGGTCAGTGGATGAGGAAGGCGTATTCTCGCCATCTGCGAAAGAACAAAGTAGAATTTCAATTAGCATTGAGAAACCAATCCGCACGACAGGAAAGAATAAATGTGGGATGTTTCCTAACTCTGTAGCCTCTGGGGAATAAATACAGACGTCTTCGTACTGATACCTCAGACTCTACTAAGCTTGTCCGTGAATTGTGAGACCTATGTAACCTAGAGCTCTGTTACCAACTTGTCACGACCCGAATTTCCCACCCTCGGAAGTCGTGATGGCGCCTACTCGTAGAAGCTAGGCAAGCCACTAAACATAGAAAATTTCTAACTCTTTCATTTTTAACCCTTTTTAACAATCTGAATCAACAAGTATCCAACATTTAGATATTAACGATAAATGAAATCAAGCGAAAGACCTAATCTAATATAATAACCAAGACCAGTATGATAATGACAATACACATCTCTATCCGGAATCCTGTGTCACAATATCACGGACGGACTAAGATTACTACAACAAATGTCTGAAAGAAATACAATCTGTTTCGAAATCTAATGAAAACAAAGTACATAATAAAGTAGAAGAGAACGTCGGGCCTGCGGACGCCTGCAGGACTACCTCGGGATTTCTGGCTGGACTGAAGGCAGGCTCCCCAAGTGCTACTATCCAAAAGCTGCTCCAAAATATGCACATAGTGCAGAGTGCAACATCAGTACAACCGACCCCATGTGCTGGTAAGTGCCTGACCTAACCCCGGCGAGGTAGTGACGAGTCTAGGACCAGACTCCAGATAAACCTATGCAGTTATATAATATACAACGGAAAATAAACATGAATAAACAATTAACATGGGAGGGGTACATGCTACGGGGGAAATATCGAATCCAGCAGAAACTTAAGAGAAATATGAGAGAACAATTCAAGATTACAACAAAACCATAATAACTTTGTTGCGGCGCGCAACCCATCCCTATCATTTATCACTGTTGCGGCGTGCAACCCGATCCATTTATATCACTATTGCGGCGTACAACCCGATCCAATTTAACATTTTTGTGGCGTGCACCGATCCAACATAACATTGTTGTGGCGTGCAACCCCTTCCATATATAGTATTATTGCGGCGTACAACCCGAACCAACATAACATTGTTGCGGCGTGCAGCCCGTTCCATATATGGTATTGTTGCGGCGTGCAACCCGATCCAACATAACATTTATATACCTTTAGCAACAACCATACCAAGAGTCCTGGAAAGGGATCAACAATAAGCTACACTATCCCGACAAGGGATTCGACAGTAAAAGTAAATATGTCCCGGCAAGGGAGAAACAACTATAACCAATCCTAACCCAAACTTCTATTCATCTCAACTAACACCAATACTCAATCATAAGTAATTTCCACGAAAACAAACTTAATCCTTGCTCAATATCGAGAATCATCAATTAAAGCATCCGTAGTACTATTTAAGAACACAAAATAAATTGCAATTTAAGACTCACGGTCATGCTCGACACCGTGATGTACTCAACAAGAAGGTATAGATAGCAAATAGGACACAACTCCTAATCTCTCAAGCTAAAGTTAGGCCGAACACTTACCTCGAACTTCCACGGCCAACTCAAGCCTCAAACACCGCCTTTCCTTTTGAATTTGATTCCAAATCAATTGTATCTAGACATAATCGACTTAATAACATCAATAAACGCTAAACAATCCAATTCCATTGCTTAATTATAGCTTTTCCATCATTCTTCCCAAAATGTCAAAAATTAACCCCGGGTCCGCTTGGTCAAAACACGAGGTTCGGACCAAAATTCGATCACTCATTCACCCACGAGCCCGAATATATATTTTGTTTTAAGATCTAACCCCAAAACGAAGTCAAATTCCCAAATAATCAAAAAGCCCTAATTCTACTCAAATCCCTAATTTTCTACCCTTAATCTCATGTTTTAGGTCTAGAAATCTAGTGGGTGTTTGATAAAAATGGAAGAAAACGAGCTTAGGATTACATAGCTATGAAGCTATGGTGAAGTTCCTCTTCAAAAATTGCCCAAGAGGTGTGGAGAAGATGAAGTTTATGAAAAATGGTGGAATTCCCGTAATACATTCTGTTTTTGGAACTTAAAATAACTGGGCGAATTTGCTCTATGCGTTCGCGACAGGCTCATCACGTTCGCGATGAGCTAGGCCTGAGAGACCTTCGCGTTCGCGGAAATAAGCTCGCGTTCGTGGAGAACTAACTCCTCGAGCCTGCGCGTTTGCGTCCAGGTGGTCGCGTTCGCGTAGGTGTAATACCCCCCCTGCCTAGGCTCATTAGCCATTCGCGTATGCTGGGTCGCGTTCGCGAAGGGTATCCCCACTTAGCCTCGCGTTCGCGTCACCAGCTTCGCGTTCGCGAAGAAGAAATTTGGCACCTAGGAGATTTGCCTTACGCGTTCGCGAGTGTGCCCACGCGAACGTGAAGAGAAAAATCCCTGGCACTGAACAACAAAAACCTGCAACTTTTATGAGTTCAAAAATCTTTTGAAATACATCCGAAACACACCCGAGCCCTCGGGGCTCCAAACCAAACATATGTACTAACTCAAAAATATCATATGAACTTATCCATGCAATCAAATCGCCAAATTAACCCCTTAAACAACGAATTAAACCTCAAAATCAATGAAATATTTCAAAACTTCTTAAAACATCAAATTTTGCATTTAATGTCCGAATCATGTCAAACGGATTCCGTTTCTTACCAAACTTCACAGAATTATCTTAAATCACATATAAGACATGTACCGTGCATTGGAACCAAAATACGGGCCCGATACCAACATGTTCTATTCAAAATTTATTTCCAAATCCTTTAAACAATTTCAAAAAATAATTATCTTTAAAAATTCATTTCTCGGGCTTGGGACCTCGGAATTCGATTCCGGGCATACGCCCAAGTCCCATATTTTCCTACGGACCCTCCGGGACCGTCAAATCATGGGTCTGGATCCATTTACCCAAAACATTGACCGAAGTCAAATTAATTTATTTTATAGTCAAAATTTATTATTTTTTACAGATTTTCACATATAAGCTTTCCGGCTACGCGCCCGGATTGCGCACACAAATCGAGGTAATGCTAAAAGAGATTTTAAGGCCTCAAAATGTAGAATTCAATTTAAAAAGAAGTGATGACCTTTTGGATAATCACAAAAAGCTTTATCTCTTTAGTGTTCTGGTGGAATGATCTTCTCAATGTGCTCTCACGATTGTTATTTTCATCTTGATAGCTACCTTTTGAATTCATTATATGTTATTATCAATGCCATTGTTAACTTAATCATAGGTACTCACTGTCATTATTAATTAAACACTAAGGATTGTGGTAAATGGATCCATGATGTGAATGAAAAAATCTCCATAAAGAGTGTTTTTCCCATTAAATGTGAGCAAGATTACATACATAAGCAATCCAACCCAATTGAGTACGTTTACATTAGTTCCCTCTTCAAGTCAACTGTGATGCACGCATCAATAGCCCCACAAATAAAAATCCGAATTTCTATTTAAAAAAAAATAAGAACGAAGGGAGACGGAAGGAAGTGAACCTTTCTAGTGTATTATTTTACAGTCAGACAAAAACCAAGCAACCCAAAACAAATAGTATGCGAATTGCAATAAATAAGAGAAACGGAAACGTTTTTTATTCTCTTCACCTGCAAAATTAATTTGCCCTTTATGAACTAAATAATAGCAAATAAAGTCATTTACTCACAAAGAACAACCAAGAAAAAAGACTAACATATAAGAAACACGCAGAGAAAAATTCAACGGCACACATGAAGCACCAAGGAAATGGTTAACATAACTATTATTCAAAAGGATGACTTTGATTAAAACAAATGTTTACCAAACTAAAGAAAAGGAATAAAGTAAACTAAGAACAACTTCAAAATAAGAACTCCATTATAAAATTTCACATGACTTCCCAAATATGGCAGTTACTGAAAATCTCTTTAGTCGTAATCTAAATATTCATATATTTACATATGACAAAGAATATTATATTTCAGTAATAAATTGTTGCTTAATGCTAAGAATCTAGTCATATATTTGAAAGGATACACCTATATTCAACAAATTTAAGAAGATTTTCGGAGTTCATTTCCCAGAGAAGTTGGAGAAAAATGTGGTTAGTTTTGAAGTCAGGGTGTATGTGACACTCTAGGCGAATTCCACATCGACAAAACACGAGAGAGATGGTGGGTATATAAGTAGATAGGTCTTAGGCTCTAGTAACGCATTTTAAACCCGTGAAGGCCTAGGTCCAGAGCGGACAATATCACTAGCGGACTGGGCTGTTACAATCTAACCTATATTGATAACTGGATTCGTGTCTAATATATATATATATATATAAAGTTTGTTATGTATAAGAAAAAATTAAAAAGGAAGAGGTGCAATGGTTAGGACTCCAATACTATTCTACATTATTCATTTGTTGAAGATTTTTGATAAGGTGAAAATATTATTTTACAATAATCATTGAAGCTATTTTTCTTCTCTAAAACTCAAGTACTGTTATAAAATAATAAAAGAAAGAGAAGATCATTGCAGAGAAAAGTCGGGAGAGAGAGAATTCTTATTGATATGGGATCAATTTACAATGGAATAGGACCACTCTATTTATAGGGAAAGAGTGACTTAGTCACCAAGTAAAATCCCTACAATCTCTCTAATATATAGACATTCACCTTAAATAAAACTCTATTTATAACACTCCTCTTTGAATGTCTATTCAACAAATAATGTGTCTCGTTAGAACCTTAACTAAAATAAAACCCTATGGGAAAAAATTCTAGAGAAGGAAAAAGAGTACACTTGTTTAGAAATACACCTTTTGGTTGCCTCGTTAAAAACCTTGCAAGGAAAACCCAATGGGAGAAAACCTTGTAAGGAAAAAAGAGTACAACGCGTATTAACTCCCCCTGATGAGAGCACCAATTCGTATCTTTGAACCTTCGCATTCCAATCTTGCGCACCATCTTCAAAAGATCATTGAAAGAGATTTGATAAACAAATTAGCCATATTAACTTGAATGAATATATTGCACCTTGAAATCATCATTCATGATAGTTATGTAATGTCTTCATATAATGCCATGGAATAGCCTTTTCAATATCTCCATAGAGGTATTTTCGCTATCACATTATCATGCTTATAGTTATAGCAAGATACATATGTGCACTAATTGCACTAAGGAAGTGGTACTTCAAGATCAAGAATTGTATATGCTTCAAGCTATTTAAATCCTTCAAGGATTATCATATAAGTTAAGTCATATGATAGACTTTAATTAGATGCATATCAAGTTTTTATGCCATGCTAGACAAATAAGATACCGAAAACTGATTGCACATATCATTGACTTTATGCTTTCAAGTGTTTGAACTACATGTCCAAAACTATATGTCTTTCGTATGAAACCAATTCTATTCGAATTGTGTCTCTTTCAGTTAGCTAATATTTTTGTATCTGTATTCGATAGATTTAAGATCCTCATCTATACTTAGCGCTATTATAGATGTCGTCGACGAACATTTTATTTATCAGTTCCAACATTTTTCATAAAGACATAACATAGAGATCTCTCCATTAATATATTCAGGTACCTGAATCTCTCCTGAGATTTTATGAAATGTTATGTCAGTGATCTTCTAGATCACTTGCCTCCTTATTATGATCATTTTGATCATTTGCTCATCTTCTTTATTAAGAAGTTTATTTGAAACCGATTTATCTATACGCTTTAAGTGTACCATAGACTTTGTCCTTCAAGGGCTTATTCTCATAGGAGCATTTTCAGTGAGAATATAGTTATTTTCTTTGGGTCAGCAAATGTGTATGGCATGCTTTGCAATATAGTGCAAATGAATTATCCTTTTATGAACTTCAAGTTCATATTATTTTATTCGAGGATCTAGATGTACACATGATAATTCATTCCACGTAACTTTTTCTCAACTCTTTATCATGTCTCCCCATCATGTTAGAAAAACTAATTTATTTCCTCAACTTTAAGAACCCATCTTTGTGCATTGTTTGCCAAGAAGGAGGAAAGTTTTTTGAAGGATGCAATATGCTTCTACAACTCTGGATGGTGGAGCACCTTTGCCACCGTCCGGGGTACATGAACTGCGGTATGACCGGTCTTCAGTGCATTGAAAAACATGAACGACGGGTGGAGGGCTATGAGTTTCCGGACGGTATGGAAGCATGGTTTGCACACTTGAGCTCCCTGACTGCAAATAAGATTGAATGGACATTCGGGTGGCTCTCGGTCAGTGAAGTCATTTATATGTCGGCTGAGGTGTGTTTTCTTCTATTGATGGGTCTCCGGAGCATTCAGCCTTATGTCCCGCACAGAGTTTTACGCCAGTTAGGCAGGTACCAGACCATCCCACATGATGAGGATTTGAGTCGGCAGGTCATCGAATTGGAACCCAAAACTGCTTTCCCAGAAGAAAGGGTGCGTCGAATTTGGCATCAATGTAGGTTCTTAGAGCCAAAGAATCAGGTACGAGATCTATCCAGATGCGGGTTGGAGCCTAGCTACACAACTTGGTACGGTAAAAGGTCCCAAGTCCATCAAGGGCTCGAACGACCCGCAAAAAGACCCCATGTCCAACAATTCACTAATGGAGCGCAGGGATTAAGTCATAAAATTTGGCCGACTTTGTGGTCGATTTCAGTTCTGGATTGTTACCTTTGGCGACCAAGGAAGCAAAGATGGTGTCAGAATCGGTATCAGGAGTTTCGACCCTATTTATAGACGGAGCTTCCAACGTAAAAACGTCCGGGCTAGGCATAGTGTTAACCACACCTTCGGGAAAAACCCTAAGGCAAGCTATAAGAACGGTTCCTCTGACTAATAATAAAGCAGAATATGAAGCTTTGATTGTAGCACTCGAATTTGCCTGGGGACTAGATTCCGGGTCATAGAAATCAAATATGACTCCCAACTGGTGGTAAATCAGGTATACGGGATATTCAAAGCCAAAGAGGTGTGCATGCAACAATATGCATTGAAGGTTTAGGCTCTGCTTGCTCGGTTTCAGGAGTGGTCAATCACGCATATCCCGAGGGAAGAAAATGCAGAAGCGAACGCATTAGCTAACCTTGGCTCGTCAACATAAATGAAGGGATCAGACTCCGGTATGAGATGAGGAAAAAATAAAAAATATTGAAGACAAAATCATAATAAATCTTACACATTAAGAATCCCTAATTCTGAGGTTAAACAAAAGTGATAGTTACATTAGTACTTAAAATTTTAAAATGTTATGGATAATATTACCTGGATGTTCTTTACCAAGTGATAAACAACTTCCATGCATCTACCCTAAAATACAAACCGGTGAAAAGAGCATTCTTGAACGATGAAACCGAATGCAGACAAAGAGTATCTGCCAGCGGTTGTTAGGAGGGATATTATATCCAGCAAATTTCATGGAGGATTAAATATTAAAGGGAAACATAGGCACTAAGAAATGAAAGAGACGTTATATAATTAAGATAGGAAGGTTACAAACTAGTTACCAAGAGACGTTACCTTTGGATTTTCTTAAGGACATAAAATGACGAAATATTGAGTAAAAAGGCAAAAAATCAGGAAAAAAGATAAATATGATTCCCGATCTATGGGATGCCACATCAGCCTTGTTAAGTCCCAACTTTATATATATATATATATATATATATATATATATATATATATTGATAGATGATCGTGGTGCATACTTAGGAATATGTATAGACTTTACATGGAGAAAAAAAATTTAACCATCCACTTACAGGTTATTTAAGAGCTTTTATTAAAATTTAATGTGAAGAAACTTTTCAATTTAAAACGGATATAAAGAGCAGCGTGAAACGGACATTAGTGGGATGCAATAATTTAGAAATAGAAAAACGGGGAAATTAATGAAAACACCTGGAAAAAAAAGAGAAAAAAAGATAAATCAATTCCTTGGCTTTTGAGAGTGCCACCTCAGCTTCTCTATTTCCTTCTTTATATATGTATATAGTGGAAATAGGGGCAATCTGATTTCGTCCTCCGATAGAAAAAGTAATACCACGTAAGAAGACCAGGTCGTCGAGCTCGGGGTTGAAGTTCCTTTCCAAGGTTGAGGTCGATATCACGTACCGAGCTCAAAAAAAGGCATACTTCGAGATGATGCCAGTATGATTCAGTAACGGAAAGAGCGATATACCCGCAACGGACCGGAGATCATAGCGTACATTTTGGAATGGATTGGTCTTCGGCGGTTAATCAGTTATCAAATATGGTTTCCTACTATAATTAGAAGCGTCCTTATTTAGAACTCCCCTATTATATAAAGGGGGATCCCATCCATTTATAATCATCATTATTCACTGATAAGAAGATATACGCTCATTACTTTCTTGCTATTTCACTTGTTGTTCATCAGAGTTGCTTTATCATTTGCTATTCCTAATATCACACCTCAAGACTACCGTAGGTCGAGGTCGGGCTTGCATACTGGTTTGATTTATTTTATCCTCTAATTTATCTATTTAATTACTTGTTATCGATTGGCATTGGATTGAATCACATATCATTAAAACTACAATATAAGTTTAATTGTTACTCGTTTTAGGGTAAACAGTTTGGTACCTACTGTGGGGCTAAGGATAATAGTGATTATTTCTATGCTCAGGTGATATTTCAGTGCTACCCAATTTCGTCCTTCGATGGAAAAAGTGATACCACTTCGGAAGACCAGGACGTCGAGCTCGGGGTCGAAGTTCCTTTCCAAGGTCGAGGTTCATATCACTTACCGAGGTCAGAAGAAGGCATATTTTGAGATGATGCGTGTAT
The DNA here is from genome assembly GCF_000393655.2 of Nicotiana sylvestris. Classification (NCBI taxonomy): domain Eukaryota; kingdom Viridiplantae; phylum Streptophyta; class Magnoliopsida; order Solanales; family Solanaceae; genus Nicotiana; species Nicotiana sylvestris. The sequence goes on along the minus strand of NC_091060.1, from coordinate 175,063,333 downwards.
GATTCAGTAACGGAAAGAGCGAGATACCCGCAACGGACCGGAGATCATGGCATGAATTTCAGAATGGATTGGTCTTCGGTGCTTAATCAATTGTCAAAATATGATTTTCTACTATAATTAGAAGCGAACCTTATTTAGGACTCCCCTATTATGTAAAGGGGGATCCCATCCATTTGTAATCATCATTGTTCACTGATAAGAAGATATACACTCATTACTTTCTTGCTATTTCACTTAGTGTTCATCAGAGTTGCTTTATCATTTGCTATTCCTATTATCACACCTCAAGACTACCGTAGGTCGAGGTCGAGATCAGGCTTGCATACTGATTTGATTTATTTTATCCTCTAATTTATCTATTTAATACTTGTTATCGATTGGCATTGGATTTAATCACATATCCTTAAAACTACAATATAAGTTTAATTGCTACTCGAATTTTAGGGTAAACAGTTTGGCGCCCACTGTGGAGCTAAGAATAATAGTGATTATTTCTGCGTTGATTCTGATAACACACGTTATTTCACACTTATTCTTGTCAAGTTTTTTTTGCTCTCAGGTTAAACATGTCAAACTCACAAAACGCACCCGTACATGGTGATGATGGTCTCAGATTTCATGGAAAAAATAACAATGTAATTGCTCCAGGAGCCGGGGTGCCATTGGCTAATCTCGGAGGAGCACCGGCTACCGATCCAGTCGATATCAGTTCACACGTCGCTCTAAATACGGACCTAAGCCCGGTCCGCGAAGGGAGTGTACGCAGGGAAGTCCGATCTAGTGGTCAAGGTATACGGGGCAGATGAGACGGAGGAGTTAGTCTCCAGGTGATATTCGAGATGCTATAGGCTTAGTAGGCCGTTATCGCTTAGTTGCAAAATCAACATAGGACTCCAAGTGGGGTCGAACCAGAAATCACTCGCCTTACCGAGCTAGTGCCAGAAAGGTCGAATGGTAAAGAATCAGGGACTGATCTTATAATAATGAAAATGCTCGAGGAGCTCACCAAAAGAATTGAGAAGGAGAGAAGAAAATAAAAGATAATGAAAAGAAAGTGGTAACATACAACTCCCGAGTTGATCAGATACCGGGGGCACCCCCGATCCTAAAGGGTTGGATTCGAAAAGGTTCGTGCAGAAGCCTTTTCCTCAAAGTGAGGTTCCAAATCTCATTCCTAAGAAGTTCCATATACCGGATATACCTAAATACAACAGGACCACCGATCCTAATGAACACATTACTTCGTACAAGTGCGGAATAAAAGGAAATGACTTAGAAGATGATGAGATTGAGTTCGTTTTGTTGAAAACATTTGGGAAACTTTACAAAGGGAGCAATGATTTGGTATCACAACCTGCCACCAAATTCCATCGACTCATTTTCCATGTTAGCAGATTCTTTCGTAAAGGCACATACCGGGGCCATAAAGGTCGCAACAAAAAAGTCGGATCTTTTCAAGATAAGACAAAGGGATAACGAAATGCTGAGGGTGTTCGTATCCCAATTTCAAATGAAATGCATGGAGTTGCCACTGGTCACAGATGATTGGGCCATTCAAGGTTTCACCCAAGGGTTGACCGAGCGGAGTTCGATTGCATCACGACAGTTGAAACAAAATTTGGTCGAGTATCGTGATATTCACCAAGCATTTTGGGCAAGGACGTGTCGCGTCTAAAGCAACATCCAAAAGTGAGTTATCAAGCATGCAAAAGCAGTGAAGTGTAGATGTAGCATCAGCCTTCGCGTCCGGCAATCTATCTACATAAAATAGGAGAAGTAAATCAATGTGATAATGTTAATTGTCACAATAAAAATTTAACAAGTGTCAAATTTTAGGACAAATTTAATTAGGTTAGTTAATAATTAGTTACTCTTTTTTAATTTGAATTAAAAATAATTAAATATCAATATATTTTTAAAAACTGTTGTATTATAAAAAAAATATTGATAGTTTTTTTTATAAAAATAATAAAAGGCTTATCTCTTTATACTTTTTATGAGTTCAAAATTAAATTTTCAGTAAAGTACAAAATGAGAAAACTAATCACGATATTACAGTAGAAAAAATGTACAAAAAGAGGGGGATAAAGATAATTTTATAATATTTTTATTTTGAATTAATTAATAAAAGATAAATAAATAAGACTCAAGAAAAGAATTGTTAAATTTAGGCAATTGAAGAATTTTGAATGGTATAACATAAGTTTTGAAAAAATAAAAATAGTTTCAGAGAAAGAAATATATATCTATATTATATTAAAAGAGAAGTAGTATCAAAATATTAATCCAATTTACAAGTTAATAAAAAGCCATATTAGTAAATGTATAGTACTAAATACATTCTAATTTAATAATAATAAAGATTAAATAAGGAACAAATAATTACTATATAAGTAATGTGTATCCTTTGATTTTGAATAGATTTTGTTATATTTGCATATATTATATTAAATAATAAAATAATAACTAATATTTATTAAAATAATATGATATATTAAATCATAATTTTATAAGATTAATATTCTGTCAAGTTATCCATACGTCTGTGAGTTCTAACACTAATATGATAGAATAGGGGTGCGCTCGATATGCGTGTATTGCATCCTCTGCGGCAAGCTTCACTAAAGCCTTCTTTAGGAGAGAGACTGAGGCTATTATTATTTTAAAGCTCCATTTTGAAGGGCTAGAGGAAAGGATGAGCTCCACATTATAAATACTTTTTTGAGATAAGCTTTAATGCCCTCTTCGATAAATTTGGTCATTTAATTCATCTCCTAACTTAACAACTACATGGAATATATAGATTTTTTCAAGAAAATCTTAAGAGTATTTTAATAACTCTAAGTATCGAAAATTTTAGGGTTTGACAAAAAGGTAACTACTTCCTTCCAATCTTATATATTTATGAATAAATATTTGTATTTAAACATCGATTCATGGAACCCAGTGCAAAGGAAGAACTAGCATACAATTACTGTTTTCCCTCGAGTAGGGATGTACAGTTATATTTGACTCCTTTTATGAGAGGGTCCACTCAGCGATACATATTACATGATCCTTTCTTGGAAATCCTCCCAAATATAAATATTTGCTATGACACAGTGTTTACCGAGTTTATTGCCGATTTGTTAAATTGATTTCTGCTACAGGAAACATATGAATAGACTGATTATATATACCGCTTTGAAAGGGCATTTATTTTTATAATAGTTTCTAATTATTAATATACATGCATGTTTTCTGACTTGTCCCTAATTAAAAACCATTGTGGTTAAGTGTTATTACTCACTGAGCTAGCGACTCACTCCCCGCTATTTTTTTCCAGAGACAGCAGTTGACGCGAGCGGGGATTTCGTTAGTTAGAGTATACCGGTTGATAGTTCCTGGTGAGCTCCGCACTTGTTCGTGTGGGTGAAAAGTTTAGTTATTTGTCATTGTCTTTCCTTATGAACTCTTAGAGTCGCTCCATAGTCATTTTATGAGTGTCATAAGTATTCTTTTATTGATATAGACTTGTGACTCGTATTAGACTTTTTCATCGTATACTTGGAGATGAAGTTGGTATTGTTATGTTGGAAATACTTTGTGAATGAGGATTATGACTTGTTTTGGTGGATATTGGTTGGTTGTGTTGTTGATTTCTAAGACATGTTATTTTCGGATAGTCCTAAAAAAGGGGAAACTCTGTCCAATTTTCTGTAAATTACCTATCATGACCCAAATTCCATATTAGGCCGTGATGACGCCCAACACCATTATTAGGCAAGCCAACACTAATCAAATAGTAAATTCTCATTTGTGTAGTTAGCGTGTGATAACTTCCATTATGGATTAAGAAATTCAGATTTTGAAAATTTAAGCATATTTAAGTAGAAGTACTAAATGCGAATTGAAATCATGAAAACAAGCCAAAATATCATAAGTCTACCAATGTGTGTTCCAAGACCTGGTGTCACAAGTGTGTGGGCAATCTAGTAGAATATACAAAACCATGCTATCCTACTGTCTAGAAAAGAAATAGATAGGAACAATAAAAACAAAAGAGAGATCCCAGCTGCTGTAGATCGGCTCGAAAGGGCAGCTTGCAGGAAAGTCTCGAGCCGAGGATTCCACATTATGTGCCGGACTGATTGCCAGATGCACCTGCCTTAAAGCTTGTACAATCAAGTGCAAAAGTATAGCATGAGTACATAGAAATATGTACCCAGTATCCCGCCTAACCTCACAGAAGTAGTGACGAGGGGTCGACTCCGACACTTACTAGGGCCAGCAAATATAATAATATGAAGTTCAATATATTAAATTCACAATGTATGTAGATGATAACAAGCTCAAACAAGAATAAATACTGAAAATCCTTTCATCCAATTAATAAAACTAGGCACTTTCCTCATTTAAGATAAGTGACCCTCAAAGCAATAAGTTATACGAATTATAAGGGTTCCGGACTTTCGGTCCCATTATCACACATAACTACCACCGAGGACGTTCGACCCGATCCAACATAAAAGTAAAATGTTTACTGTCGAGGGTCAAACGACACGAACCATAGATGCATCTATTCACCTCGCTAGCGAATCATACATGCGACGCGATAAAAATATAACCCAGCTCGCGAATCATACGTGCGACATGGTCAAACATAATTTTCATCATTTAAAACATAACACTTCTTTAATTCCTTTAAAAAAAGAATACAATTCACTTGAAGCCTGTAAATCCTTAGATTTCCTTCAACTTATTTTCTTTCACACCATTAACACATATAAGCAAATAATAGCATCCACAAAGCATGATGTAAACCTAGAACTTCCTGGACATAACATGAATAATATCTATGTACACTCTCGTCACTTCGTGCGTACGTAGCCCCCACAATTAATCATATATTAATTAAGTTCACCTATAGGGAAATTTCCCCCTTACAAGGTTAGAAAAGAGACTTACCTCATTTCGAGCCTACTTCCAACTCAAGAACGCGTTCAAACTCTCAAACCGGAGCCGCACAATCTGAAACTATGCAAATAGTGTAAAAACCAATCATTATAGCTTTACAAATTCATATTCTAGATATTAAAGTGATTATCCAACCCCAAAGGCAAGGTTCCTAAAGTTCACCCATGGTTCCACGTGCCCGGATTCCAGAAATTTTCGAAGAAAGTTGTTACCCATAACCTAAGGATCAAGAATATATGATTTTTACTTCATTCCATAACGTATTTCGTGGTTAAATCTTGTTTTTATCAAAACCCTAGGTTTTACTCAAACCCCATGATTTTAAACTAATCTATACATGATAATCTACCTAAAATCCAAGTATATATCTCACATATGGTAGGAATTTCTTACCTTCAAAAGCTTGGTGAAGAACCCCTCTCAAGAAGCTAAAAAATCGTCTACAATGGAGTGAAAAATGAGCCAAAACGTCTAACTCCCGAAATAAATGAAGGCCACTGCCTTTAGTGATTTTCGCATCTGCGGTTCTGGGGCGCACCAGCGCCCACTGCATCTGCAAAAAGGGTCTGCTTCTGCGGAACTCCACTGGGCCTGCTGGGCCGCATCTACGAGAAGCCAACCGCTTCTGCGGAAAGGAGGCCGCTTCTGCGACTTCTGGGCTGGCCACCCATGACCGCATCTGCGAAGGCTTAGACCTTTCTGCGGGCTCGCACCTGCGGCTAGCCAACCGCAAGTGCAGTTATGACAGATGCTTGGAGCTTCAGCTCCTTCTCATATTCTTTAACTAAGCTCGAGCCTCGTTCGATTGACGCTCAGGCCCCCCTGGAACCTTCCCGAACATATCGACAAGTTTGGAATGATAAAATGGACTTGCTCGAACTCTCGTAACACCCGAAACAATGAAAAATCGAAGAATCACACCCTAAAACCAATTGAATCAAACTTATGAACTTCAAGTTCTTCAATCTACTTCCAATGTGACGAAACACACTTTTACTACTCGGATTGACACCAAATTTTGTGTGCAAGTCTTAAAAGACATTACAGAAATATTCTCAGTCTTGAAAGCCCGTTCGGACCTTGATAATTCAATAACCCGCTCCAAACCAAATTTAAAGAACTTCAAAATCCTTAAGGAATCAATTTTCACTATTAGGCGCCAAAATGCTCCCGATTCATCCAAAACCCGATCCAGACATACGCCCAAGTCCGAAATCATCATACGAACCTGCTGGAACCTTCAAATCTGGATTCCGAGGTCGTTTACTCAAAACATTGACCGAAGTCAAACTTGGCCTTTTAAGCCAACCTTAAGGAACCAAGTGTTCCGATTTCAACCCAAACTCTTCTAAATCCCGAACCAACCATCCCCACAAGTCATAAATCAGTTAAAGAAAGTACGGGAAGTCTTATTCAGGGGAACGAGGTTCTAGAAAGTAAAACGACCGGTCAGGCCGTTACATTCTCTACCTCTTAAACTAACGTTCGTCATCGAACCAGTTTAGATTCATACCTGAAGTTCTAAATAAGTGTAGATATCTGCTCAGTATGTCCTCCTCGGACTCCCAGGTCGCCTCCTTGGCTGGTTGGCCCCTTCATTGGACCTTTACTGCAGAAATCTTCTTGGATCTTAACTGGCTCCTCCTCATAACCCAAGCTCTCATCTAGCTGAATAGTACTGAAGTCTAACACATGAGACAAGTCAGCGTGATACCTCCAAAGCATAGACACGTCAAAAACTGGATGAACTCCCCATAAGTTGGGGGGTAAAGCAATCTCATAAGCAACCTTCCCAATTTGCCTTAACACCTCAAATGGGCATATAAACCTGCTGCTCAACTTGCCCTTCTTTCCGAATCTCATAATACCCTTCATTGGTGAGACATTCAAGAGAACCTTCTCGCCGACCATGGATGATACATCCCATGCCTTCTGATCTGCATAACTCTTCTGTCTGGATTGAGCTATGCGAAGTCTTTCCTGAATCAACTTTACCTTTTCCAAGGCATCTTTCACCAAATTTGTACCATACAACTTTGCCTCACCAGGCTCAAACCACCCGATAGGAGAGTGACATCGCTGGCCATATAAAGTTTCAAATGGAGCCATTTCGATGCTGGACTGATAACTGTTGTTGTAAGCAAACTCTACCAAAGGCAAGAACTGATCCCACTTCCCTCTAAAATCAATCACACATTCTCTAAGCATGTCCTCTAGGATCTGAACTGTCCACTCCGACTGCCTGTCAGTCTACGGGTGAAATGACGTACTGAGCTCTACACGGGTACCCAACTCACTCTGTACGGCTTTCTAGAAATGAGAAGTAAACTAAGGGCCTCTATATGATATGATGGAAACAGGAACACCGTACAATCAAACTATCTCCCTAATGTAGATCTGACCCAACCTATCTGAAGTATAAGTAGTCACAACCGGAATAAAGTGTGCCGACTTGGTCAACCTGTTGACGATGACCCAAACTCCATCAAACTTCTTCAATGTCTGCTGCAACCCAACTATAAAGTCCATACTGATGCGCTCCCACTTCCACTCAGGTAGGTCATCTGCTGAAATAGGCCTCCTGACCTCTGGTTCTCATACTTGACCTGCTGGAAATTTAAGCACCTAGCTACATACAACTATGTCTTTCTTCATTTTCCGCCACCAATAGTGCTGTCTCAAGTCACGATACATCTTCGTAGCACCTGGATGAATAGAATACCACGAGCTCTGTGACTCCTCAAGAATCCTCTCCCTCAAATCGTCAACATTAGGAACACATACGCGACCCTGGAGTCACAGAACACCATCATCGCCGATAGAAACCTCCTTAGCACCACCCAGTAGTACCGTCTCTATGAGGAATGCTAAATGCGAATCATCATACTGTCGGGCCTTGATCTGTCCCAATTACGAAGACTGGTCAACTACATTGGGCGACTATACATGCTAGAATCTGGCTGGGCTCTAAAATGTACAACCTCACAAGTCTGTTAGCCAAGGACTGAATGTCCAAAGCTAGTGGCCTCTCCTCTACTAGTATGAATGCCAAGCTACCCATACTCTCTGTTTTCCTGCTTAAGGCATCTACGACTTTGCCTTGCCCGAGTGATAAAGAATGGTAATGTCATAATCCTTCAGTAACTCAAGCCATCTACACTGCCCCAAATTGAGATCCCTCTGCTTGAACAAATGCTGCAAGCTGCGATGATCAATATAAACTTTACATGACACCCCATATAGATAATGCCTCCATAACTTATGAGTATGGACAATCGTTGCTAACTCTAGGTCGTGAACAGGATAATTCTTCTCATGAATCTTCAACTGATGTGAAGAATATGCAATAACGCGCCCCTCTTGCATCAATACACAGCCCAAGCCAACGCGTGAAGTGTCGCAATACACATTATATATCCCCGAACCGGAAGGCAGCACTAGAACCGGTGTTGTAGTTAAAGTTGTCTTGAGATTCTGAAAACTCGCCTCACAATCATCGAACAAATAGAAGGGAGCACCCTTCTAGGTCAATCTAGTCAAAGGTGCTGCAACGGAGGAAAAACCCTACACAAATCGGTGATAATAACCTACTAGCCCCAGGAAACTTCCGATCCCAGTCACCGAAGTGGGACGTGGCCAACTCTAAACTGCCTCAATCTTCTTGGGATCCACCTTAATACCCTCTCCTAATAAAACATGCCTCAAGAATGCCACTGACTCTAGCCAAAACTCACACTTGGAGAACATAGCATATAGCTTCTACTCTCGCAATGTTTGAAGCACCACTCTCAAATTCTTCTCATGCTCCCCCAGGCTACGTAAATAAATATAGTTATCTGCATGTCGAGAGTTCTAACACTAATATGAAATAATAGGGGCGTGCTCGATGTGCATGTATCACATCCCCTGCGGCAAGCTTCACTAAAGCCTTCTTCGGGAGAGAGACTGAGACTATTATTTTAAAGCTCCGTTTTGAAGGGTTAAAGGAAAGGATGAGCTCTACATCATAAATACTTTATTGAGATGAGCTTTAATACCCTCTTCTATATATTTGGCCATTTAATCCATCTTCTAACTTAACAACTACATGTAATATATAGATTTTTTCAAGAAAATCTTAAGAGTATTTCAATAACTCTAAGTCTGGGAAATTTTAGATTTTGACAAAAAGGTAACTACTTCTTTCCAATCTTATATATTTATGAAGAAAGATTTGTATTTAAACATCGATTTATGGAACCCTAGTGGGAAGATAAAACTAGCAGACAGTTACAATTTTTCCTCGAGCAGGGATCTACAGTTATATTTGACTCCTTTTACGAAGGGGTCCATACAGTGATACAGATTACATGATCCTTTCTTGGAAATCCTCCCAAACATAAAGATTTGCTATGACACAATGTTTACCGAGTTTATTGTCGATTTGTTAAATTGATTTCTGCTACAGGAAACACATGAATAGACTGACTATATATACTGTCACGACAAAAAATCTGTTCAAGGTCGTGACGGCGCTGGACACTACTATCAGGCAAGCCAACACCAAATAGTTAATTTAGTTCTCATTTTAATATTTTTGAAATCAAAATTTCCTTTGATTATGTAATAAATGATGAATAATAATGGTTTTAGCAAATTTCAATATGGAATAACCCATAATCATCCCCAGCGTCACAAGTGCATGAGGATCAACTAGGAAAAATAAAATAAAATACATCATCTGTCCGGAATAAAACATTGGTAGGAGAGAAATAAATATAAATACTTTGAAGGAGACTTTGCTAGTTGCGGATCGTAACATAAGATGCAGCTCACCTAAGTCCCCGTATCAACCGCGCCGATGCGCCCACAAGGCCACTAGACATACATGTGCCTATACAACAAAATATACAACAAGTGTAGTATGAGTACGAAAATAACGCGTACCCAATAAGTATCCCGTCTAACCTCGAAGAAGTAGTGACAAGGGGTCGACTCCGACACTTTTTATGAGCTATAAATAAAATGCCAATGATATGATTTAATAAAATGGCTGTAAGCTCATTATTTTGAAGTAAATAAATAATTCTTTTATAATTAAAAAATCTTCAAATTCATTTCTCATCTTTTAACAGTTTATCTCAAGCCAATGAGGCAATATCATTTATTATGAATTCCAAAACAATTAATTCAATCATGCCGAGGTTGTATGACCCGATCCAACACATATATATAAACTGAGCACTGACGAGGGTCGAACGGCCCAAACCAACATATAAATATAAAATGTGCACTGCCGTGGGTCGAACGGAGAGAACCATAGATGCATCTATTTAACTTGCCGAGGCGAACGGCCCGCTCCCATGAGAGTAGTAAAAATTTACCCTGCTCGCGGAATATAATTGTGACACGGTTACACATAAAATTTCTCAAATAATTATTATTATTATATTCTTTAATTCTTTTCAACATATGAAATCCAATAAAAAATTTCAAGCCTCGAAATCCTCAATTTCAACCCATTTCAAGGCACTTAATAAGTATACTCGATCTAAATTCCTTTCAAGGCAAGTAAATAACAAGATAAATAACGGTATCAGCAAATCACAGTGTAAACCTAGGACTACACGGATATAGGCATAATTAGTAGCTATGTACGGACTCTCGTCACCTAGTGCGTACGTATCCCCCACACATAGAAGTATGTATTAATTTAGTTCGCCTATGGGGTTAATTCCCTCTTACAAGGTTAGAAAGAAGACTTACCTTGCTCCAAAGTTCCATAACCAGCTCACAATCCCTTCCGATGACTCAAACTGATTCCCAACACTCCAAACTGGTCAATAATTATGGAAACCCATAAATATATACTCAAATACTCATAACAATTCAATTTATAACAATTTTCAACTCCGCTTGAAAAGTCGATAAAAATCACTTCCAGGACCGCATGCCCAGATTCCGGATTTTTTTGAAGATAAACTTTACCCATAACACCGCAGACTCAAATATATAACTTATTCCAAATTGCATGTCCAATTTTATGGTCAAAATCTAAAAATAAGAATTTCTAGGTTTTCTACCAAAACCCCACAATAATCTCCATGTTTAAATCCTTATACAAACCATGTATTTTACTTATGATGAGTGGGGATCACTTACCTTGTGTTGCTTGATGAAAATCCCCCTTTGAAGCTCTCCAAAATTGCCCCAACCAAGTAAAAAATGGGAGAAAAATGGCCAATTCCCATTTTTATAAAAAAACCTTTTGCCCAGCGACCTTCCGCACCTACAGACCAACATCCGCTTTTGTGGCTCCGTAAGTGCGGTCAAAATCTCGCTCCTGCGATCCTCTTCCGCTGCTGTGCCCATTTTTTCGCTTTTGCGCTTGCGCAGATGCAGGCAAGACTCCGCACCTGCGGTCCTTCCCCTAACTGTCCCACTCTGCTTCTGCGACTCCTAGTCCACTTCTACGGTTCCACACATGCGGCCAAAACCTCGCACGTGAGGTTACACTAGATATCAGCTGCCTCAACTCTTCCTCAAATTCCAAATTCGATTTGTTAACTACCGGAATCCACCCGAGGCCCTCGGGACCTCAACCAATTACACAAACATGTCCCAAAACACATTACGAACTTATTTGAGCCTTAAAATCACATCAAACAATTCTAAAACCATGAATCACACTCCAATTCAAGCTTATTGAACTTTAGAACTTCACACTTCTACATTTGATGCCGAAACATATCAAATCACGTCCGATTGACCTCAAATTTTGCACACAAGTCATATTCGGCATTACGTACCTACTCCAACTTCTGAAATCGGAATCCAACCCCGATATCAAAAAGTCCACTTTCGGTCAAACTTCTCAAAAACCTTCAAATTTCTAACTTTCACCAAATGACCCCAAAATGGCCCACGGACCTCCAAATCCACTTTCGGACGTGGTCCTAATATAGAATCACCATACGAAGCTATTCCCATACTCGTAATCCCAAACAGTTATCGATAACTTTGGAGCCGAAATGCTCTTGGGTCATCCAAAACTCGATCTGCACATATGACTGGTTGAATTCAGTTACCAGATGATTCAGAGTTGAATTGAAAGAAAGAATATAGTTTTGGAATCTTAAGTGGCCGGAATGAGTTTTGGATGATGTCAACAGCTTCGTATGGTGATTTTGACTTAAGTATGCATTCAGATTCGTACTTGGAGGTCCGTAGGGTAATTTGAGGCATTTCAGCTAAAGTTGGAAAAGTTGAAGTTTGGAAATGGAGAAGTTTGACCCATAGTTGACTTTTATGATATTTGAGTCGGAATGTGACTTCGAGAGTTGGAACAATCCGTCTTGTTATTTGGGACTTTTTTGCAAAATTTGGTGTCATTCCATGTTGGTTTGATTGGTTTCGGCTAGATTTTTCAAAGTTGGAAGATTTGGAAGTTCATAGTTCAATTCATGGAGCGATTTGCATTTTCGACATTGTTTGATGTGATTTGAGACCTCGAGCGAGTCTGTGTGAGGTCATAGAACTTGTTTGTGTGTTTAGAAGGGGTCCGGGGGGGCTCGGGTGGGCTACGGGTCATTTTCCCTTAGTTTTGAAATGCTGGTTCTAGTGTCTGATGTCCTTATTCGCGATCGTGAAGCCCCTTTCGTGTTCACTATGCGTCTCTGTTGATCTCCTCAATGTAACTACTCGGTCAGTCTTTTTGAGAATTAATGCCCTGATCTCCTATTAACTGCTTTCCCCGTGTATTTTTCTACTATTGTGATTTGCTGGGATGGTTCATTTTAAATTTTGGAGTGTTTTGGGACACTTAGTCCGTAAATAGAGTTTAAGTCTTAGAATTTGGACCGTAGTCGGAGCAATGTAAAGATGGCTCTGAAATGGACTTATGTCGATTCCGTTTGCTCAGTGGGGTGATTTCGGGCTTAGGGGCATGTCCGGATTGTATTTTGGAGGTGTGTATCTTATTTAGGCTTAAAATGGCGAAAGTTGATTTTTTGGAGTTTCGGGTCGATAGTGGAAATTTTGATATCGGGGCTGGAATCTAATTCTGGAAGTTGGAGTAGGTCCGTAGTGTTGAATATGACTTGTGTGCAAAGTTTGGGATCAATCGGACGTGGTTTGGTTGGTTTCGGCATCAGTTGTAGAATTTTGGAAATTCAAGTTCATTATGCTTGAATTGGAGGGTGATACATAGTTCTAGCATTTTTTGATGTGATTTGAGGACTCGACTAAGTTTGTATGATGTTTTAGGATTGGTTAGTATGTTTGGTTGAGGAACCGGGGGCCTCGGGTGTGTTTTAGATGCTTAACGGATTTGATTTGGGACTTAGGCATTTTTTGAAGTTGATGAACCTGTTGTTTTTGCACCTGCGGATTTTGGACCGTAGGTGCGGTGCCGCAGAAATGGTTGGGTAGCCAAAGAAGCGGAAATGGAGCTAGACAGCAAGGACCACAGATGTGGCCCAGTGACCGCATAAGCATCCCCAGGCCGGATAAGTGACTTCCGCACCTGCGATAATTTTTTTTTCTGCAGATGCGGGACTGCAGAAGCATCCCCATAACCGCAGATGCGAAAATCGCTAGGCAAAAAAGGGGAGTTCGAGGGTTTGAGGTTTCATAACACAAAAATTGATTTGGATTTCGGTGAGAGGCGATTTCTCGAGGGATTTTGAAGGATAACTATTGGGTAACGAATTCTAACTATATTTTGGATCATATACCTTAATCTATTGTTGTTTTCCTCATCTAATTAAGGAATTTGTGGGTGAAAGTTTGGAAATGGATGAAAAAGTTCCCCAATTTTAAATCTGAGTTATGAATAGGAGTTTGACGTTAGATTGGGATCATTTTTGTACAAGTGTACTCGTGAGTAAATGGGTGTTCATAATTTGTGACTTTTACCCGACTGCGAGACATGGGCCCGGGGAGGATTGCGTTTTTCCTATTTTCTTACCCTTGCTTGATTTCATTAGTTAAATTAGTTACTTGTAGTTATATTTACATTATGCAATTGGTTTGATTAGATTTGGGTCATTCGAGGTCGGATACTCGTGGCAAGAGCGTGATTTCGGATTGATTTTGAGCTTGGTTCGAGCTAAGTGGCTTACCTAACCTTGTATGGGGGAAACTCCCCTTAGGATTTTGGTACTGATATTATATGAATGTCGTATATGTGAGGTGACAAGTGCGTACACGTGCTAATTGTTGAAAAACTTATTTTCATTAAGTAATTAACTATGCCTTCCTTTAATTGAGCAATATTAGTATATGTAGCCTCCTGTTTAACTTAGGAAAACATGTTTATGTGTCTTAACTGTCTTATCTGTTTTAGCTATCTACTTGGATTTTGTGTAGCATGTTTAGGGTAAGAATTATCTGTCTTCTTTGCTACAAACTTGATTAGAACTGTAGATGTTTCCTAGATGGAACTGTTGTGTATATTGAATGAGTTGTGTATTTATTTTGGGACTACGGAACGGTATTCCGAGATATCCCCCTGTATGTTTATGTTTGGGACTACGGGATGGTATCTCGGGAGATTCCCCTGTACTGGATATTTACTTTGGGACTACAGAATGGTATTCCGGGAGACCCGCTTGCACATTTACGATTTGGGCTATGGGACGGTATCCTGGGAGATCCTCTATACATTTACGCTTGGGACTACGGGACGGTATCCCGGGAGATCCCCTTGTTGCTATCTCTATGTACTGAATTATTTCTTCTTGTGATTTTATTTTTTATTGATTGTTAGCATTTTTTACTCTAGTGCGATATTTCATACTGTTTTATCTTATTATATGTATAAACCAGTAAGGCACTGACCTGATCTCGTCACTACTCGACCGAGGTTAGGCTTGACATTTACTGGGTACCACTGTGGTGTACTCATGCCATTTCCTGCACATGTTTTTCTTGTGCAGGTCCAGGTACTTCTTCCCAGCCATACTTCTAGTGAGGCGAGGCGATCTTAGAGACTTCGAGGTATATATGTCGCGTCCGCAGACCTAGAAGTCCCTCTCTATTCCTCCTTCAGTTATAGACTTCTTGTATTTTCTTCATTGTTAGATTTCTGTAGTTAGAAACACTATGTACTTCTATAGCTTGTGATTCATGATATTTGGGGTTTTGGGAGTGCTTATGTTCAGATCGAGAGTGTTTTATTATATATGTCGAGCGGCATTTTAAACCCCTTTATTATATTTACCTGTAATTGTTAGTTTTCGTATCTTTGTTTCATTTTTGCAAATTGTTAGGCTTACCTAGTCGTAGAGACTAGGTGCCGTCACGACAGTTCACAGAGGGAGAACTTGGGTCGTGACACTCGATTTCCTTCTTCGCATTCGCGTAATTTTCTTCGCAATCGCGTAGCTCTGCACATTTCCCTCTTCACATTTGCATCTTCTATTTCTGTTTTCGCATAGTAGAAACCTAGCCTTGAGCACTCGTACTCGTTACTCATCGCGTTCGCGTGTTCCCTATGCGTTCGCGTAGGCTTCTGTCTTTTCTTCTCTGGCGTTCGTGAGCATGTCTTTGCGTTCGCGAGCGTGTCTTCGCATTCGCGAAGCACAACCTGGGCAGCCTTCATTTTTCTTCTTCGCAAACGTGATCCTTTCTCCGTGTTCGCGATGCTTTAACATCTGGGTAGAATATAAGTTTTTCAAATCGAGGGTTAGACCATTTTTATCACATTTTAACTTCTAAAGCTCAGTTTTGAGCGACTCTTTGTGGGTTTTTCAAGTAACTTGATTGGGTAAGTGTTTTTCACCTAGAATCTATTATATTCCATGATTTAATCTTCATTTTTATCATTTAATTTGAGTTTTGAGTTGAGGAAAATGGAGGTTTTTAAAGAAAATTTTCAAAAATAAATGATGGTTTGAAAGGCCAAATGATATCGGAATTTAATAATTTTTGTATGGTTGAACAGATATTGGAATGGGTATTTGGATTTTATGAAATTTACCGGGTTTCGAGGTGCGGGTCAGGGGGTAGACTTTTGGACCAAATTTTGGATTTTGTTAAAGATTGAGATTTTATGATCCAGAATAGTTTCTTATGAGTTTTATTTGTGCTTTGAAGTTATTTTGGTTAGATTTGAGCCGTCCGGAGGTCATTTCACCCGAGAAGTTTATTTTAGAGTATCGGTCTATCTTCTTTGAGGTAAGTATCTGTCTTAACCTTGTGTGGAGGATTCCTATTAGGATTTGAGTCTTCTATGTTGATTGTAGTTCGTGTACGCGAGGTGACGAGTGCGTGCTCAGACTTATTTGTGGAAAGTTGGCCTTTAGGGTTCTTAGGTCCTTATATTCACTATGTATGAAGTTGTTCTTGATACGTTTGAGTTACACTTTGCCAGTTTCACTTCTACATGCCTTAATTAGAATTAATTACTTTAGGATTCACTCTTATTGCCTATTTGACTCGTATTTGACTTAACTGAAGATTTTGCATCTTCTATCGTCATGCTATCTTTTCATAACTGCTTATCTTTAATTGAAATTATTATTATCTCATCATATAATTCTTTAGTCTTAATTGTAGTTATGATTATCTTCTGCTACTTGTCCTTATTTTAATTGTTGAATATCCTTCGTATTTGCTCAACCTTAAAAGGAGTTTAGATAACCCATATCTTAGTTGATTTGCCTTTATTTGAAACCATTTGACTCGTGTTGGCTTCCTTATTGTTGACTTGTATAATGTGGGATCGTTGCTACATATTAATTTTTCCTTGTTGAATTGTTCCCTTTACGCCTAGCATTCTTTACTGTGGTTATTCCTTATGAACCGGTTCTACCGTTTCTTTGTGATTTAAAGTTCTTGAGTTGATTTACTCATCGTACTTTGTATTTTTGTCATTGTTGTTGTTGTACTTGTTGTGCTGATGTACGAGGTTTCTGTCGTGTTGTAACTGTTATCTCGTTTGGTTGTGTTGCATATTTACTTTGGGACTACGGAACATTATTCTAGGAGATCCCCCTATAGTGCATATTTACTTTGGGACTACAGAACGGTATTTCGGAAGTTTCTCGTGCATTGTATATTACTTTGGGACTACGGAACGGTATTTCGGGGGATCCCCCCTGTATTGCATATTTTGAAATTTAAATTAAGTGCAATGTCATTTTCTTCACTCAAACTATTTTGAAAGTAAACTTATCCTGCAGATCATGATATATTGATATTTTTGCCACGTGAGTTGTCTGTGTGGTTGTGATAGAAATATGGCCACGAGGTGCCAAGGAATATGAAAATGGGTTGAAACCCATATTGTATGATTATGAGATGAGGTGTCACAGGGTGACTTATATTCGAAAGATATTTATTTGAAAGGATTATTCGAAAGGTATTTATTTTGAAAGAACTATGTTTGAACAATATTTATTTGAAGGAAGTATATTTGAAATATCTTTATTGGGAAGGATTATATTCAAAATATTTCTATTTGAAAACTTATGGAGGAAAGATTTATATTTGAAGGATTTGATTAATTGGTTGGAGTTTGTTGGCTAAGACCTCATATCCTTCTCTTTTCCCTTTTTGCTTGATAATGACTTCTCAATTTCTGAGATATTGAAGTTTAACCGTGTAAATACTCATGAATATGAAAATTTTCACTTCTTATAATTCATTCTACCGAAATTAATCAATTGAGTTGGGACATTTTGAATTTAACTTTTCCATCGAAATTAGCCAATTGTGTATACAAATCTGAGTTGAGAAATTTGAATTTAACTTTGTGGAGATCCATTAATAAAAGTCTGAATCTTTTTGGAAAATTCATAAAGTATTGCTGAATGATTGAATCAATCATTCAAATTTGAGATAATTTGATTTGAACTGGGCGTGAGATGCACTGGAGAAATCTGAATCTTTTGTAGGATAAAGTTTTGGTAAACTCTTAGGGTGTGCAAATTGAATCAACCTGTCATTCTGACTCGGATAGTTTGAATTGAACTGGGTGTGAGCTGATGTGACGATCCAGCCAGTCGTCTCATACATTACCGCTTCATTTTCCCCATTTCTGCTTCTTATTACTTTGTTTATCGGTTCTATATGTGATCGGGTTGATTGACTTGAGTTCGGAGAGGATTTGGTAAAGTTTGAGGCACTTAGTCTCTTTTGAGCAAGCTTAAGTTGGAAAAGTCAACTAGATGTTGACTTATGTGTTAGAGGGCTCGGATATGAGTTCTGATGGTTCGGTTAGCTTTGGTAGATGATTTGGGACTTAGGAGCATGATCGGAATGAGTTTTGGAGGTTCGGAGTAGATTTAGGCATGAATTGGCGAAGTTGATATTTTGGCAATTTCTGGTTGGTGTGTGAAATTTTGATATAGGGGTCGGAATGGAATTCCGAGAATTGCAGTAGTTCCATTGTGTCATTTGGGATGTGTGTGCAAAATTTCAGGTCATTCGAACGTGGTTTGGTTGGGTTTTTGATCAAAAGCGGAATTCGGAAGATTTTTGGAAATTTAGGCTTGAATCCGATATGTTTTGGTTGATTTGATGTTATTTGAGGTGTTTTGAAGATTGGTACAATATTGAAGAAGGTTATGGGATATGTTTGTGCTTTTGTTTGAGGTCCCGGGGGACCTCGGGGTGATTTCGGATGATTGACGGAGGAATTTAAGATTTTGTGAAGTTGCAAATTTTTCTGCTTCTAGTATTTCCGCACCTGCGGACTGGGGACCGCAGGTGCGACGCCGCATATGCGGGAAAATGATCGCAGAAGCGGAAGCTAGGAAGTAGGCAGGAAACCACAGAAGCGGTTAGGAGGACCGCACCTGCGATGGCGCAGATGCGGATATAGGATCGCAAATGCGAAATAGAGGAACATAAGTCAAAATCGTAGAAGTAGTTGGTTGACCGCAAATACGGTACCGAAGAACCGGCAAATTTGCCGCAGATGCGAAAATGCCTGGGCCAAAAGGTATAAATTGTGTTCTTCGCGATTTTGAGCTATTTCACCATTTTGAGTCGGCTTTAGAGCTTTTTGGACGATTTTTGAAGAGGGATTTCAAGGAAACTTCATTGAGGTAAGGATTTTGGACCTAAAACCCGTTTCTATGGTATTATTTCACGGGTTAGGCTTGTAATTTATGGAATTTAAGGATCAAAGTTTGGGGAAACTAGGGCTTGAAAATTTAGACCTTTGATTGAGGATTTGAAGGACCATTTGAGGTCAAATTTCAGAACTTTTGATATGTATGAACTCGTGGGGAGATAAGGAATCTATTAATGTAAAAATAATTGAATTCCGAGACATGGGCCCGAGGTCGAGTTTTGGTAATTTCGGGTTTTGTGTCGTATATTGATTATTTTTACTTGAGCTTCGTTTCCTTAGCATATTTTGACGTTATGATTCTGATTTTGAATAGATTCGATGTGAGTGGAGGCGATTCGAGGGGCAAAGGCGTCGCGAGCTAGAGATTTGACCGGATTGAGGTGAGTAATGATTGTAAATGATGTCATGAGGGTATGAAACCCCAGATTGCATATTGTTGTGTTGTATCAAGGTGACACACATGCTTGATGGCGAGCGTAGGGTCGTGCACTATTGGGGATTTTGACTTAGTCCATCCCGAACGACTATTTTACCGCGTATTTGACTGAAAGTCTATTTGCTATCATCATTTTTGGGCTGAATGCAATATTTGAGCCCCGTGCCAACTATTTGAACCCTTCGGGGATTTTTATTGATATTTCCTCACCATTTTGACTTTATACTTGAACTCAAGCATGATATATTTTACTGTTTTCATACTCAGCCATGTTTACTATGTTTTAACACTTATATGATCTTTTAAATGATAATTGGGCTGAGAAATCCTGTTTTACTACTGCCGAGAGGCTTGTGAGAATTTTTGACTGAGTAAGGCCAACGGCCAATGTTGTGAGGAAACACTGAGCTTGATCTAAGGTCGAGGGCCTGAGACATGTACGCCACGAGGTGGCTTGATTGATATGAGGCCGAGAGCCTAGTGATGATGCCACGAGATGGCGTGATATTACACTTGGGCCGTAAGGGGCCCTTCCAGGAGTTTACACACCCCCAGTGAGCGCAGGTACCCATTGTGTTGTGAGATATAGCACGAGGGGCTGGTATTGTTCCGAGATATTACACGAGGGGCGGATTTGTTGATATTGTGCCCGAGGGGCGAACCTTTATGTGTTTATTTTCCTTAATTGCCTGTCATTTACCTGCTTAAATTGTTGAAAAAGGTTTTCGTGAAGTTTAATTCGAGTTAAATGACTTTCACATATCTTTCACTGGTTTTACTGCTTCATTATAATTTCCAAATGTGCTTTACGTGATTTCCTGCTTTCAGTCTTTATTTATGATTATTACTCACTGAGTTGGAGTACTCACTTTATTCCCTGCACCCCGTGTGCAGATTCAGGCGCATCTGGTCCTGCTCCCGAGTCTTGATCTTTCCAGCTCAGGCGGATCCGAGGACTCTCTAGGTAGCTGTCGATGTTCGCAGCCCGGAGCTTCTTCCCTATCTTATTCTCCATATTTTTAGTTACTGTATTAAACTCTGTAGATTTCTACGAGTATTCCGGATTATTTAGATGTCATGACTAGTGACACACTGGTATTGGGCTTTGTTGGGTTGTATTCCGCAAATTATGTTGTTATCTACTTAAACTTTGGATTATTTAACCATGCTTAGACTGTTTCTTACTATTTAACTGTGAAATACCAAAATGGGAAGTGTCGGCTGGCTTTGTCTTCACGAGAGGCGCCATCACGACCGAGTTCGGGTTTAGGGTAGTGACAAGTTGGTATGAGAGCCTAGGTTGCATAGGTTTCACGAGTCATGAGCAGGTTTAGCAGAATCTCGCGGATCGGTGTGGAGACGTCTGTATTTATCCTCGAGAGGCTGCAAAACCTTCAGGAAAAACTTCATATTCTTGAAATTCTTGTTGTGCAAATTTGTTGATATGAGTACTAAACTTCTGTTATTCTATTCTCTCACAGATGGTGAGGACACGCGCTACCAGTCAGGATGGACGACCACCAGTACCACCAGCTGTGGCCACTAGAGGCCGAGGACGCGGTCGTGGTCGCGGTAGGGGCAGAGGTGTGGCTAGCACAACAGCTAGGGTAGCACCTACGGATCCACCAGCCGCCCCAATTTAGGATCAGGTCCCAGTTATGGATGCTCCAGCAGCACCCGCTCAGGCACCAGTTGTGCCCATTGTGATTTCGGATCTTCAGGAGGCCTTGGCTCAGATTCTATCAGTTTGCACTGGCCTAGCTCAGGCGGTCTCAGCCACTACAGTTGCAGCTACTTCTCAGGCCGGGGGAGGCAATCAGACTCCCGCCGCTTGTACACCTGAGCAGGTCGTGCAGGGACTTCAAACGTCAGGGGCACATCTAGCCCAACCAGTTGCAGCTGCTCAGAACTATGTAGTTCCTACCATGCCAGATGATGAGCAGCATAGATTGGAGAGGTTTGGTATGCTTCAGCCTCCGACCTTTAGTAGTGTAGAGAGCGAGGATGCCCAGGGCTTCTTGGATAAGTGTTAGAGGATGCTTTGTACAATGGGTATTCTGGAGACCAGCGGGGTTGCTTTCACTACTTATCAGTTTTCTGGAGCTGCCTTCGCTTGGTGGGAGTCTTTTGAGAGGCGTAGGCCTGTTGGTGCAGCACCCCTTACCTGGCAGTAGTTCTCCGTTCTCTTTCTGGATAAGTATATGATGTAGTCTCGCAGAGAGGAACTACACAGACAGTTTGAGTGGTGGCGTCAGGGAGAGATGATCGCGTCGCAGTATGAGTTGAGGTTCTCCGAGTTAGCTCGTCATGCCATTTGGTTGGTTCCGACAGATAGAGAGAGGATTAAGAGGTTTGTTGATGGCCTCACTTATCAGCTTCGTATTCCCATGACTAGGGAGAGGGTGACTGGTGCTACTTTTGAGAAGGTGGTGGATATTGCCCATGAGATTGAGTTTGTTCGTCGCCAGGAGCGAGAGGAGAGGGAGGCCAAGAGGCCTCGAGGATCTGGTAGTTACAGTGGTACTCCTTCGAGAGGTCAGTTTCAGCGCGGCAGAGGTCATTTATTCAGGCATGCTCAACCAGCTCGCACAGGTTATCGTGGGGAATCATTAGGTCATGGTTCTCATAGTTCTTATCAGGGTCAGTCATCACTTAGTGCCCTTTTAGCTCAGAGTTCGTCTCGTGCTCCATCAGTTTAGGGCTCTTCTATGTCAGGTGCATCTGCTAGTCACTCCGGTGTGAGGGGTTCCCTTCAATCCCCTTCTCCAGCACCTGGGAGTTACTATGAGTATGGAGAGATGGATCATATGTGAAGGCAGTGCCCTCGTCGTCTTGCGAGTTCATCTCAGCAGAGGGGTCAGTCAGCGGCTTCAACGCCAGTTACTTCATCACCACCAGCCCAGCCAGCTAGGGGTGGAGGTCAGTTAGCTAGGGGTTGCCCTAGGAGGGAGGTCGATCAGGTGGCGGTTAGGCCACTTTCTATGCACTTCCAACTAGACCCGATGATATTACTTTCGATGCTGTCATTACAGGTATTGTTTCAGTCTGCCACAGAGATACCTCTGTATTATTTGATCCCGGTTCCACCTTTTCTTATGTGTCATCATACTTTGCTCGTTATTTGGGTACGCCCTGTGAGTCTCTTGTTTCACCTATTCATGTATCTACCCCGGTGGGTGATACTGTTATTATAGACCATGTGTACCAGTCGTGTGTTGTGACTATTAGGGGTCTGGAGACCCGAGTGGATCTTTTATTATTGTGTATGGTGGATTTCAATGTCATTTTGGGCATGGATTGGCTATCTCCGTGTCGTGCTATTCTGGACTGTCATGATATTAACTGACCTTGGCTATACCGGGTGTGCCACGGATTGAGTTGTGAGGTTTGACTGATTATGTTCCCAGTAGAGTGATCTCATTTTTGAAAGCCCAGCGTATGGTTGGGAAGGGTTGTCTTTCGTATCTAGCCTTTGTGAGGGATGTCGGTGCTGAGACTCCCAGTATTGATTTTGATCTAGTTGTAAGGGATTTTACCGATGTGTTTCCTGTAGACCTGTCGAGCATGTCACCGAATAGGGATATTGATTTTGGGATTGACCTGGTACCGGGCACTCAGCCTATTTCTATTCCACTCTACCGTATGGCACTAGCGGAGTTGAAGGAATTAAAGGAGCAGCTTCAGGAACTCCTTGATAAGGGATTCATTCGGCCTAGTGTATCACCTTGGGGTGCGCCAGTTCTATTTGTGAAGAAGAAGGATGACACTATGAGGATGTGCATTGATTATAGGTAATTGAACAAGGTAACAATTAAGAACAAGTATCCTTTACCTCGCATTGATGATTTATTCGACCAGCTTCAGGGAGCGAGAGTGTTCTCCAAGATTGATCTCCATTCAGGTTATCACCATTTGAAAATCAGGGACTCAGATATTCTTAAGACAGCTTTCATGACTTAATCTGGTCATTATGAGTTCTTGGTGATGTCTTTTGGGCTGACCAATGCCCCAGCAGCGTTCATGCATTTGATGAACAGCGTGTTCCGACCTTATCTTGACTCGTTTATCATAGTCTCCATTGATGATATTCTGTTGTATTCGCGTAGTTAGGAGGAGCACGCGGAGCATTTGAGAGTTGTGTTGCAGAGATTGAGGGAGGAAAAGCTTTATGCAAAATTCTCCAAGTGTGAGTTTTGGCTCAGTTCAGTGGCTTTCTTGGGGAACGTGGTGTCCAACGAGGGTATTCAGGTTGATCCGAAGAAGATAGAGGCAGTTCACAGTTGTCCCAAACCGTCCTCAGCCACAGAGATTCGCAACTTTCTTAGTTTGGTAGGTTATTATCGCTGGTTTGTTTAGGGATTCTCATCTATCGCATCACCTTTGACCAAGTTGGCTCAAAAGGGTGCTTCATTTGTATGGTGGGACGAGTGTGAGGAGAGCTTTCAGAAGCTCAAGACAGCCTTGACCACAGCTCCGGTGTTGGTTTTGCCATCATCTTCAGGTTCATATACCATGTATTGTGATGCTTCGAGAGTTGGTATTGGTTGTGTTTTGATGTAGGAGGGCAGAGTTATTGCTTATGCTTCCCATCAGTTGAAGCCCAATGAGAAGAATTACCTCGTTCATGATTTGGAGTTGACTGCCATAGTTCACGCGTTGAAGATTTGGAGGCATTACTTGTATGGTGTGTCTTATGAGGTGTTTACTGATCACTGTAGCCTCCAGCACTTGTTCAAGCAGAAGGATCTTAATTTGAGGCAGCGGAGGTGGTAGGAGCTGCTTAAGGATTATGATATCACTATATTGTACCATCTGGGAAAGGCCAATATGGTGGCCAATGCTTTGAGCCGAAAGGCAGTGAGTATGGGGAGTTTGGCATATATTCCAATTGGAGAGAGACCTCTTGCGGTTGATGTTCAGGCCTTGGCCAATCGGTTCGTGAGGTTAGATATTTTGGAGCCCAATCGGGTATTGGCTTGTGTGGTTTCTCGGTCTTCCTTATATGATAGCATCAGAGAGCTCTAGTATGATGATCCGCATTTGCTTGTCCTTAAGGACAGAGTTCAGCACGATGATGCCAGATATGTGACCATTGGTGAAGCTGAGGCATTGAGGATGCAGGGCCGGATTTGGGTGCCCAATGTGGATGGGCTTCGGGAGTTGATTCTGGAGGAGGCCCATAGCTCGCGGTATTCCATTTATCTGGGTACCGTGAAGATGTATCAGGATTTGAGGCAGCAATATTGGTAGAGGAGAATGAAGAAAGACATTGTGGTATTTGTAGCTCGGTATCTCAATTGTCAGCAGTGAAATATGAGCATCAGAGACTGGGTGTCTTGCTTCAGCGGATGGATATTCCAGAGTGGAAGTGGGAGAGGATCACTATGGACTTTGTAGTTGGACTTCCACGGACTTTGAAGAAGTTCGATGCTATTTGGGTGATCGTGGATCGGCTGACCAAGTCTGCACACTTCATTCCTGTGTGTACTACCTATTCTTCAGAGCGGTTGGCATAGATCTATATCCGGGAGATTGTTCGTTTGCATGGTGTCCCAGTTTCCGTCATTTCAGATAAGGGCACTCAGTTTACTTTGCAGTTTTGGAGGTCTGTGCAGCAAGAGTTGGGCACTCAGGTTGAGTTGAGCACAGCTTTTCACCCTCAGACAGACGGGCAGTCCGAGCGCACTATTCAGATATTGGAGGATATGTTGCGTGCTTGTGTCATTGATTTCGGAGGGTCATGGGATCAGTTTCTACCGCTTGCAGAGTTTGCTTATAACAACAGCTACCAGTCGAGTATTCAAATGGCTCTGTATGAGGCTTTGTATGGGAGGCGATGTAGATCTCCAGCTGGTTGGTTCGAGCCCGGTGAGGCTAGGCTATTAGGGACAGACCTGGTGTAGGATGCTTTAGAAAAGGTGAAGGTGATTCAGGAGAGGCTTGGTACAGTGCAGTCGAGACAGAAGAGCTATGCTGATAGTAAGGTTTGGGATGTGTCCTACATGGTTAGCGAAAAGGTTCTGTTGAAGGTTTCACCCATGAAGGGTGTTATGAGATTTGGGAAGAAAGGGAAATTGAGTCCTTGGTTTATTGGGCCTTTAGAGGTGCTTTGGAGGATTGGGGAGGTGGCCTATGAGCTTGCTTTTCCACCTAGCTTGTCGAGTGTGCATTCGGTATTTCATGTTTCTATGCTCCGGAAGTAAATTGGGGATCCGTCTCATGTTTTGGATTTCAGCACGATTCAGTTGGATGATGATTTGACTTATTATGTGGAGCCAGTAGCTATTTTGGGTCGTCAGGTTTGAAAGTTGAGATCAAAGGATATAGCTTCAGTGAAAATGCAGTGGAGAGGTCAGCCCGTGGAGGAGGCTACCTGGGAGACCGAGCGGGAGATGTGGATCATATATCCTCACCTGTTTGAGGCTTCAGGTATGTTTCTTGACTCGTTCGAGGATGAACATTTGTTTAAGTTAGGGTAGATGTGACGACCCGGCCAGTCGTCTCATGAGTTACCGCTACGTTTTCCCCGTTTCTGCTTCTTATTGCTTTGTCTATCGGTTCTATATGTGATCGGGTTGGTTGGCTCGAGTTCGGAGAGGATTTGGTAAGGTTTGAGGCACTTAGTCTCTTTTGAGGAAGCTTAAGTTAGAAAAGTCAATCGGATATTGACTTATGTGTTAGAGGGCTCAGATGTGAGTTTCGATGGTTCGGTTAGCTTCGGGGGGGGTGATTTGGGACTTATGAGCATGATCGGAATGAATTTTGGAGGTTCGGAGTAGATTTAGGCTTGAATTGGTGAAATTGATATTTTGGCGATTTCCGGTTAGTAGGCGAGATTTTGATATAGGGGTCGGAATGAAATTCCAAAAGCTGCAGTAGTTCCATTGTGTCATTTGGGATGTGTGTGCAAAATTTTAGGTCATTCGGACGTGGTTTATTTGGGTTTTTTATCAAAAGCAGAATTTGGAAGATTTTTGAAAACTTAGGCTGGAATCCGATGTGTTTTGGTTGATTTGATGTTGTTTGAGGTGTTTTAAAGATTGGTACAAGTTTGAATAAGGTTATGGGATATGTTTGTGCTTTTGGTTGAGGTCCCGGAGGCCTCGGGGTGATTTCGGATGGTTGACAGAGGAGTTTGAGATTTTGTGAAGTTGCAGATTTTTCTGCTTCTGGTATTTCTGCACCTGCGGACTAGGGACCGCAGATGCGACGCCGCATATGCGGGAAAATGATCGCAAAAGCGGAAGCTGGGAAGTAGGCAGGAAACTGCAGAAGCGATTAGGAGGACCACACCTGCGATGGCGCAGATGCGGATATGGGATCGCAGATGCGGAATAGAGGAACATAAGTCAAAACCGCAGAAGCGGTAAATTGGCCGCAGATGCGAAAATGCCTGGGCGAGAAGGTATAAATTATGTCCTTCGCGATTTTTGAGCTATTTTACTGTCGACGACCCCTTTTTCTATAGGTCGAAATCGGGTATATGACATTGGGAGGACAACTCTATTCCCTTTCAAGAATTGGGTTTAGAAGTTGAAGAGTCGCCACCTAATGATTATAATGCATTAGGACACTTTTAAGAAAGGTTTGAGTTGGAAAACCAGAGTTCGGGTAAGGGCTAGAAATTATCTCGAGGGAAGGTGTTAGGCACCCCTCAAAATCCACTAGTGTGGTCCCGGCCATGCTGCAATTGTGACTTTACAAGTAAACAATCAAGACTCAAATAAGGACTCGCATATAACATTGCAATTAGGTTGAAAACTTTTGAAGGCAAGTAGAGAGGACAGAAATTTATGAAAAGGATTTGAATAGTTTTACAAGAAGAGATGAAAGCAAATAAAGGGAAGGGGGTCCTAGGTTTATGATTAATATGGATCACTTCAATGCAATATCCAGCAATCACTCCTCAGAAGAGGGGTCGCACGTGATATTAGTGCACCGGTCATCATATCCATATTATACCCTTCCCATCCCATAAAGGTTATTTAAAATGCGTGATTTGGTCACAAAAGCTTATTGTGTGGTATTACTCGTCCCATCCTATAAGTCCTAGAGGGTATTTAGGACCACTATTCCTACAAGGTAAGGACTAGGCTGAACCCTTAGGTTTAAAGGACAAAATGCTAAGCAACATACATAACAAGTAGGACTACACATAAAGGGAATATAAAGGCAAGTAAAAAGCTCACAGATCCCTCCACAAGTAAACATGCAATCATCACGTCTCAAATACATTTAAGGTCTCAAAGATCGGAGTTTTCAGAAAACAGGAAATAACAACAGTTGAGTTTAGCGACAGATAAAAAAAATCGTTAAAGCATGGTTTTTGAAAATCAAGTAGTGACAGTAGCTTAACGAGGTGCTGGACAAGTATTCAAAATAGCACGATTCTGGGCAGAGAATGGTAACCCAGTAGTTTGAAAACATAATAGAACAAGAATCAGAAAATCAGTGAGAGTAAATAGATGCACAATTTCAAGATTTTGTTTCCAGATAGAGCGGGAGTTTTTTTAAAAAAAACAGAGTGAACTTCAACAAGAATGGGAGCAGCAGAGTTCAAAATTATAAGAGGCTGATTGGTCTTAAACCGGTAAAACATGATTAATCGATTCTTATTAGGCCTAAAGTTTATCTAGGCATCGTATGCGTTGCCTAATTACCTTAAAGAGGGTGAACATGCATATTAATTCCAGTTTTAAAAGGACGCAGTTAACCAAACTTGTATTATTAGATTAAACATACTGGTGAGGTGTTCAACAATTGTAACTCAGAAAAAATAAAAACCCTAAGTAACAGGATGTCTAATGCACATAGAAGCTCCTAAAACATGGTCTCTAAATGCTAATGAGAATGCAGCAGTAATTTTATAACAGTTACTTGTTGGTTATTAACTAATCGTGATTACGAAATGAGTATAATAACAGACTGAAAGTAAAGAGCCTAATACAAGATTACTAATATGTGAGATGCATGTCCTATACATGATATCTATTGCGCAAGTAGGTAAATAAAGTCATATAAGCATGTTTTCTACCCATTACTTGAACTAAGCATGCATAACCCCTCCCATATTCACTATTCGACCCCAATCATTCGTTTACAAATTAATACAAACCAAGGATAGCCGAATTACAGTAATAAAGAATAAAAAATAAGAAGTTATTCTATAGGGAGCCTTCAGCCAGGCCCAATCTTCCAACCTCACTCCTTTCGAGTTTCACAGCCTTTGCCATGGTCTGGGTGTGGCAAAGCTCCCTAAGGCCCCATTGGGTCCCTGGCCAATACCAACACCCAAACATTTACCAAAAAATGTTGAACAAGTGCAGTATGGAATTACCAGCCTTGTGCATCAAAGTTCAGTGAGTACTCAGAGGTACCCAAAGCAATGCTTACACGAAGGGGGTAGAACCTAATCTCTAAGAGTAGTGAGAGTGCGTGATATAGTTTTAAGAAAATTGAGTTTAGAAAAAAACAATTTAAAAATGATCCATATAGAATCAGTTCTTGAAAGAAAAACAATAGAAGAGTGTGACAGTTTTGTAAGAAGGTGAGTAGGACAATCTCAGAACTAGAATATCACAGATAGTTCAGGGAAGCAAACACAAACATGGAAAGGGGAAATGGGGACAAGTAGTTCACATATAAGAGCATAGTTGCACATACGTAGACATCAGAGAAAACATTTCGGAACTTAAACAGTCACAACACATTTCATCCCAAAGTGCTCATGGAAGAGGTTCATGATTATTTAGTAGCTAGGAAGGGTCGTGAATACATGCTGATAATGTAATGGGGTAGGGGTAAGGAAGAAATGTATTAAACAAGTAAGGGAAGCAGTAGACATGCTGAATTAAGGGAAGGGTAATCACATCAATGAACTAGCAAAGAGGCATGCTAATTGCAATGAAAACATCAGAACCATAAGTAGAAGCATAAAAGAAATAAGAGAAAGTGCAATATGCATAAAAACATGTTGTTTTGGAAGCTGTAAATCAAATAGCAGACATACCAGTCAAGAGTGGGATAATAGAGCAGTAGTGTGCAGACCAAGAGAGAAGCAATGTATAGAGCAATAAAACAGTAGAGTAACAAGTTACTCAGTCTTGGCTTTTAGCCGACTAGGTAACCAGTAGTCAATAAGAGAAGCGAGCGAGAATGTGTAGGAAAGTAAGAGAGAACAGTGAGTATGCTTGTGTGTGTAAGAGAGAGTTAAGAACAGTGTGGTTGTTCGTCTGTTATGCTAAATAGAGGGTAGAGTATTTATAGTTTTGAAAACAAGTAGAGAATAGGGTAACAAGTACACAATTATAGAAGCAATACCAATTGGAATCAATCACAGGACCAAACTCCTTTTAATTAGGGAGTAATGATTCGAATGGGTACAAGTTATATAAGATAAGGAAAGAATCACTTAGACTACTGAATCTACCATAATAGGAGTAGTAAAGCATGTAACATGTAATAAGGGCCAAATACATAATATTTCAAGTAAGGAAAATATATACTGAATATTTGAAAGTATGTTTATGCGCATAAATATGGTAAAAATATAAATTAACTCTGAAAATTAGTCAAAGAATCACGGATAAGACTAAAATCACAAGGAATTAGTTCTAAGTAAGGAAAGCATCTCACAGATAAAGAAGTGATTCAAAATCAGTGAAAAACTTCTAAGGAAAACATATACAAAATCAAGGATTCGAAGAGATGCACAGAATCAGCAGAATATTTGGTAAACAATGAATAATTAAACCTATTAAACACAATAGGCACGAAAATCAGAGAACCTTAAGCAAGAAATCGCAGAAACAGTAGAAGGTTGGAACCCTAACAACAAAATTAAAGTATAGAACTCGGAGAATAACCCAGAAGATCACACAAACAAGAAAATAATATAAACACAAACATATAGTACTAAAAATCAGAAGATAAAGTGATTTCGAGAAGGGGTTCAGAAACCCTAATTTGAAAAAAAAAGGGAACAAAATGTTTAAAACTTGAGCAATCGTAAAGATCGAGTAGAGAGTAGTGTAAAACATAAAGGTGTGAGTTAAAATCGTTTAAAAAATACAGAGATTTAAGAGGTCTGGGTAGAGATTAGGGTTTCATAAGAAACCAGTGAGAAGTAGGAGAAACCTGGCTGTGAAACTCAGCACTAATGGTGTTCATAGCACCATCGGACCAAAACCCATCGGAGAAAGGCCGAAGACAAACTAGGCAAAGCTTTCAGCGACCATCTCGTATGGTGGAGGCTCCTGGGGTGTCCAGGATAGAGGGAATCAGCGAGATAAGGCTTCACGGCGGCTGGTGGTCGAAAGAGGTGAGGCTGGAGGTGGCCGGATAGATGGTGAAGGCCATCGAAGAAGAACCAGAAGGTTCTAGAGAGAAGGAGGAGAGGAAGAGACCAAGTAGAGAGAGACCGGACTCAATGAAATGAGGGGTCAGGGGGGTAGTTAGAATTTAATTAAGGAAACAAAATCTGGGCCGTTGATCTCATTTGATCAACGGCTCAGATTAAATCGAAGCTGGGCCGAGTTATTCGGAGATTAGGCTAGGCGAATTTGGATTGGGTATTGGGTTAATTAAAAATCGGATGGGGTGGGTTACAATTGGGGCTAAAATTGCAATAGTAATAGGTTAGGTATTAAATAGCCAATTTCTCCCTCTTAATTTTATAAAAATAATGGAAATGATTTTAAAAGAAAATTAAAAGTAATGAAACCATTAGTAATACAAAAATAGTGGAACTGATTTTGCAATTATAAAAATACTATTAATCGAAACATTGGGCTATAATTGCAATTATATGCAAATTAGCTTTAAAAATACCAAATAAATTTGTAAAAATATGAAAAAATCATCTTAATTATATTTTGGTGTAAATATGATAAATAAATAAATTATTCACCAAAATGATAATTTTGGGAATAATTATTGGATTTTCCACTGCTAAAATAGACAATAAATTAGTTTTGAAAAATCCTTAAAAAAATTGGGAAAATACCAAAATACTTGGGCATGCTTATGTATGCACATATATGTTATTTTGAAAGTATTTTGAGTGTAAAAAATACTTAGGGAAAAATTGGGTATCAACATTTACCATTTTTGAGTCGGCTTTGGAGCTTTTTGGACGATTTGTGAAGAGAGATTTCAAGGGAACTTCATTGAGGTAAGGATTTTGGACCTAAAACTCATTTCTATGGTATTATTTCACGGGTTAGGCTTGTAATTTATGAAATTTAAGGATCAAAGTTCGGGGAAACTAGGGCTTGGAAATTTAGACCTTTGATTGAGGATTTGAAGGACCATTTGAGGTTGGATTTCAGAACTTTTGATATGTATGAACTCGTGGGGAGATAGGAATCTATTGATATAAAAATAGTCGAATTTCGAGATGTGGGCTCGGAGGTCAGGTTTTGGTAATTTCGGAAATTGTGTCGTATATTGATTATTTTCGCTTGGGCTTCGTTCCCTTAGTATATTTTGATGCCATTATTCTAATTTTGAATAGATTCGACGCGAGTGGAGGCCGATTCAAGGGACAAAGGCATCGCAAGCTAGAGATTTGACCGGATTAAGGTGAGTAATAATTATAAATGATGTCCTGAGGGTATGAAACCCCGGATTGCACATCGTTGTGCTATATCGAGGTGACGCACACGCTTGATGGCGAGCGTGGGGTCGTGCACTATTGGGGATTGTGACTTAGTCCGTCCCGAATGACTATTTTACCGCTTATTTGACTGAAAGTCTATTTGCTATCATCATTATTTGGGTTGAATGCCATATTTGGGCCTCGTGCCAGCTATTTGAACCCTTCAGAGATTTTTATTGATATTTCCTCACCGTTTTGACTTTATACTTGAACTCAGTCATGATATATTTCACTATTTTCATACTCAGCCATGTTTACTATGTTTTAACACTTATATGATCTTTTAAATGATAATTGGGTTGAGAAATCCTGTTTTACTACTGCCGAGTGGCTTGTGAGGATTTTTGACTGAGTAAGGCCGATGGCCTATGTTGTGAAGAAACACTGAGCTTGATTTGAGGCCGAGGGACAGAGACATGTACGCCACGAGGTGGCTTGATTGATATGAGATCGAGAGCCTAGTGATGATGCCACGAGATGGCTTGATAATGCGCTTGGGTCGTAAGGGCCCCTCCAGGAGTCTCCACCCCCAGTGAGCGCGGGTACCCATTGTGATGTGAGATATAGCCCGAGAGGCTGGTATTGTTCTAAGATATTGCTCGAGGGGCGGATTTGTTGATACTGTGCCCGAGGGGCAAACCTTTATGTGTTTATTTTCCTTAATTGCCTATCATTTACCTTCTTAAATTGTTGAAAAAGGTTTTTGTGAAGTTTAATTCGAGTTAAACGACTTTCACATATCTTTCACTGGTTTTACTACTTCATTATAGTCTGCAAATGTGCTTTACGTGATTTCCTGCTTTCAGTCCTTATTTATGATTATTACTCACTGAGTTGGAGTACTCACTTTACTCCCTACGCCCCGTGTGCAGATTCAGGTGCATCTGGTCCTGCTCCCGAATGCTGATCTTTCTAGCTCAGGCGGATCCGAGGAGTCTCTAGGTAGTTGTCGGCGTTCGCAGCCCGAAGCTTCTTCCCTATCTTATTCTCTATATTCTTAGTTATTGTATTAAACTCTGTAGATTTCTCTGAGTATTCCAGATTGTTTAGATGCTCATGACTAGTGACACCCCGGTATCGGGCTATGTTAGGTTGTATTCCGCAAATTATGATGGAATCTGCTTAAACTTTGGATTATTTAATCATGCTTAGATTGTTTCTTACTGTTTAACTGTTAAATACCAAAATGGGAAGTGTCGGTTGGCCTTGTCTTCACGAGAGGTACCATCACGACCGGGTCTGGGTTTAGGGTCGTGATAGCTGCACTAAAGAGAGTCTAAACCGTTATGCATCCCATAGGATTTTTTCCCTGGTGAATTCTGCCGGTTGAATCAATCCTCGGGAGAAACGTTGAATCTTTATGCATTTATGGAAATCTTTTTGGTGAATACTTAAGTTGTGTTCATAGAACCATATTAACTAAGATAGTTTGAATTGAACTGGATGTGAAATCCATGAAAGAAAGTCTCTTCTTTAAGCGTTTCTAGGATTATTTTGGTAAATTCTTAATTTATGTTGATTTACTTGGTCCTCCTTGTAACTGAGATAGTGGGTAACCAATATTGTTAACAAAAGCCATTGCTCCGTCACTTAAGGTGATGAGGCGAGGTTTAGTGATTCCTCGGTGAAGACATGCATTATAGAGAAGTTTGTGCGTCAAACAATAGTGCACTAAGCAATTCTAACGATAATCAGTCATCTATTTGAATCTTATCTTTGAGGAGTTGGATTGATATCGGCACTATTATATATTGCAACCTGAAATTTATAATTTAATTACAATTTAATTTTGGTATACTAATTTACAAATGTTCAATTTTTTTTAATTTCCCGTAATTTGTGTGCTTCGCTTAAAAGAAGTGTGGCTTTTTTTCTAACTTTTCACTTCAAACCCCATGTTCCTTTTACTTTTTTGCACTTTTTGCTGTCACTAGTTTGAGTAACCAGAAAGTTCTATTCTTGTTCTGCATCCAAGTTTCGCAGTCTTATCATTTTCAGCATTTTTTGTAGAATTGCAGAAGGTCGTGATGCTGGGGCATGATAACTCAAATGGGTCTTCAGAAAAACTGTAATTGTATGGTAGTTCTACCTTCCCACTTACGAGAGCAATAACTGTACTCGGTAATGGGCTGATTTCAAGAAATAGTGTATCTCAAGTTTTAGGACTCAGAATCTGATGATTCTAAAACGAGGTGAACGATGAGGATCTAAACTACAAGAAAGACCATTTATTCGTTCAAAACAAGTAAATATTGAGGTTGTACCGGTTCAGTGAAAGTTCTGATTATAAGATATTAAAAGAACGAATTTAGATCAAAAAATATGTTCTTGAATGATCAAGAACTAAAAAGTTCCTAAAGTCACCACTTGGAATCAATTAATTTGATAAAGAAACACCACATTTAATTGAAAATAAGATAAATACCAGTGTTATTAACAGTGAAAAGCGCAAAAAAACTCTAAGGTCTATTAGGGCTTTAAGCGCAAAGCGCAAAGAAAGGCGTAAATGGAGAAAAAATAAATATGTAAATATAGTCCAAGACTAATATCAATAAGCAGGAATACCAAATATAAGGACAAAGAAATTGAAGAAAATTTACCATAAAGTAAAATATCAATTGCTTAATGTCGCATTTTCAGGATTACGCTCGTTGGCAAGAAAAGTATGTCTTAGAGCCTTGATGACAACAATAAAGCGCACGCTAGAGAGGCGAAGCGCTCAACAGGTTTTGATCATCACTTTAGGGATTAAGCGCGCCTTTGATAACATTGATAAAGACTATCACCACCATGCTTGGAACAAAAATAAGGATAAAAAAGATAAAATAGAGAAGAACATTCTATTGCAAATTAGGGAAAATCTAAAAAACATGAGTTCCTTCTACAAAGAATGAGAACCCTTTATAAAGGTCTAGGGTCTCTTCTTTAATGACTACAATTCCTATTCTAATAAGAAAATTAAATAGCTAAAGACAAGGAAAGAAAAATTCCTACTCTACAAGAAAAAGAAACTAAAATCCTACAAAAGGAAAAATGCTTATTCTAAAAGGAAAACAATAAAGAAAGTCTAAACCTACCAATAAAAGGGAACAAGAAATCCTTTCTTGGAAAGAAACACTAAATCCTATTTTAAAAAGGAAAGAATCTTGGCTTTTTGAAATCAATCTTGAGCTTCTTGGACTTCTTGTGATTCGTAAAAGTAAGTCCATATGCTGAACCTGATGTCACGTCCTTAGTTGGTAACTAAGTACACGTGTGGCACTTGACAACTCGCTCACGATCTTGTATAACTTGCTCACGTTCTTGCTATGCCAAGTCAGCCTTACTACACTAAAGATCGCTAAGAGAATGGTAGAAAAAATACAAGAGAATTGTTAAAGGAAGATTTGTATTAGAGAGAACTTGAATTGTTTGTTTAGTGAATTATAAATGAATGGTCCCCCTTTATATACTAGTCTCCTAGGGGATAATGTGTAAATATTAATTATTATACATCCTTAATATTTACAAGATAAGGGCTTTCTATAGAATTCTCTACAAGCCTAGAAGATTCCAAGGATTTCCTAGCAAATCCATAAGGATCTAGGTTCTTCCTAAGAAAATGTCCATACTTCTCTAGAATCTTCTCACAAATGCTAGCCTTATTCTTATGTAAGCTTTCACATGGCATTAATATATGTCAAATGGAGCCTATGTGGCATGATGACATGGCAAGTCATCACACTCTCCCCCACCTAATATTGTGACGACTGCAGCGCAATGTTGTTGCATAAACTCTCGGATATTATCTTTGAATTTCCATAAGTTTTCATATCGTTCTCATGTGGCCTATTACTGTGATTTCCTTTTCTAATGGACGAGGAACATAGCGGTGGCTTTTTGCCCTTATTTTCGACCGGCCTAATAATCCATAGTAGCCTCAATCTCCCGATCTATGAGGCGGTGATAGTCATAGGCACTCGGCTTGATTGACCCCTACTCGGATCATCTTTATCTTCATGATATGGCTTAAGCATGCTGGCATGGAAGATAGGGTAGATCTTAAGATACGATGGCATGTCAAGCTTGTATGAGATCTTGCCTACCTTGGCGACGATCTTAAATGGCCTCTCATACTTGCGAATTAGATTCTGATGCATGCCCCGTAGTGCCTTGAACTGTCTTGGGTTAAACTTCACCGTGACCATATCCCCAACTCTATAGTCTATGGGATGCCGCTTACGGTCCACAAACTTCTTCATCTTCTTAGCTGCCCTATCCAAGTATGACTTAGCAGTGCTAAGCTGCTCCTCCCATTTTTTAGCCATATGATAAGCCCCTAAACTCTTTCCCTCGAATGCAGCTGGTAATGAATGTGGAGTTTGTGGTTGTTGGCCTGTAGCTAGCTCAAATGGTGTCCGCCCCGTGTACTCACTCCGCTAAAAGTTATAAGAAAATTGGGCGATGTCTAGGAGCCTTGCCCAATATTTCTAATGCGCGCTTACATAATTCCTCAAGTAGTATTCTAGTAAGGCATTAACCTGTTCCGTTTGTCCATCCGTCTATGGGTGGAACTAGTACAAAAGTGCAGTTCTGTGCCAGGTATGTCGAACAACTCTCTCCAAAAGTTCCTAGTGAAGCGGGGGTCTCGATCACTAATGATATGCCTTGGTAAGCCCCAATACTTTACCACGTTCTTAAAGAATAGCTTGGCAGCTTCCTAAGTTGTGCAGCCCGGTGAGGCGGGCATGAAGGTGGCATATTTAGAAAATCTATCCACTACCACCATAATAGCCATAACCGTCAGACTTCGGTAGGCAAGTGATAAAGTCCATAGTCACGCTTTCCCATGGACTCTCTGCAATTGGTAGTGGCTCCAAAAGTCCTCTTGTTTGTTGATGCTCAACCTTGTCCTGCTGACATACAAGATAAGTCTGCACATAACACTCTATGTCATCTCGCATATGTGGCCAATAGTAGACTGACTCAACCAAGGCCCTAGTGAGATGTTGGCCTGGATGACCAACCCACATTGTGTCATGACTCTCCCTTATGATCCGCCGTCTAATGTCTCCAAACTTAGGCACGTAGACTCGCCGACCCGTGGTAAGTAATAGGCCATCTTCTACCCAAAAACGTCTCGTCTTGCCCTGGTTGGCTAACTTGATAAGTTGTTTGGCTGCTAGATCATGTTGCATGCCTTCTTTTATAGCCTCACAAATGTCCCAACTTGCTGAAGTGATGGAAGCAAACTCGGCTTTTCGGCTCAAGGCATCGTCTACAATGTTACCTTTGCCAGGCTTGTACTCCACCACATAATCAAACTCGGCCAAGAAATCTTGCCACCTAGCCTGCTTTAGTATGATCTTCTTCTGCGTCTGAAAGTAGCTAATTGCCACATTGTCAGTATTAACCACGGACCTCGACCTGAGCAAATAATGTCGCCATGTACAAAGGCAATGCACAGTGGCAGTCATTTCCTTCTCTTGGACCGTGTAACGCCGTTCAGTCTCATTTAACTTGTAGATCTTAAACGCTTTGGGATGTTTATCTTTCATCAAGACACCCCCAATGGAAAAGTCTGAGGCATTTGTGTGCACCTCAAATGTATTGGCAAAGTTAGGTAACGCCAAGACTTGCTCCTTTGTTGCAGCTGCCTTAAGGCCTTCGAACGCCTTTTGATAATGCTCCATCAAACCCCATGGCTTGTTCTTCTTTAGCAACTCAATCAATGGTGCGGCCTTTGCTGAGTAGCCACTGATGAATCTACGATAGTAGTTAACAAGGCCAAGGAAGGATATCAACTCAGTTACCTTTGTAGGTGCCTCCCACTCCTGGATAGCACGTACCTTATCCTCGTCCATGCATATCTCGCCATTGCTAATGACATGGCTCAAGAAGTGCACCTTTGATTGTACGAACTCACATTTCTCCCTCTTGATGTATAGCTTGTTCTTCCGCAAGACTTGGAAAACCTACCTTAAGTGCTCCATGTGCTCCTCCAAGGTGTCGTTGTAGATGACTATGACGTCTAGGTAGACTACCACAAACTGATCAAGGTAGGGATGGAAAATCTTGTTCATAAGGGTGCAAAATGTGGTCGGTGCATTAGTTAAGCTGAAGGGCATCGTCAACCACTCAATGGCTCCACATCTCGTGACGCATGTTATCTTTGGCTCATCCCCTTTCGCAATGCGAACCCGGTTATAGCCATTTTAAAGATCCACCTTGGTAAAATACTTGGCTTGCCCAAGTCTATCGAACAAGTCAGCAATGAGTGGGATCGGGTACTTATTTTTCACTATGGCCTTATTAAGTGCTCGGTAGTCTATGTAAAAACGCAACGATCCATCCTTTTTCTTCTGGAACAATATGGGTATGCCAAAAGGTGCCTTTGATGGCAAATGTGACCAGCATCTAGCAACTCTTTCAATTGTTTCCTGAGCTCCTCTAGCTCGGGCGGTGCCATACGATATGGGGCAAATGCGGGTGGCTTAGCCCTTGGCTCCAACTCAATCTTGTGATCCACCTCTCGCCTAGGCGGCATGCGCTTAGGCAACTCCTCGGGCATGACATCTTTGTTTTCCTCAAGCAACTTCTCTATGCAAGGTGGGAGTATCTCTTGATAACCCTTGTCTTCCTCTAGACTTGCAACAGTTTCCACAAACGTCGGCTCCCCCTTCTTGATCCCCTTGACAACCTACATAGCTGAGAGTTGTGCTAGGATCTGTTTGTGTGGCATAGTCATTGTAGGTACCATGCAAGCTCCTTCTCGCTCCATAACCAAGAGACGTTGGAGGTAGGGGTCGATCAAAGTATGACAATGTCTAAAGAACTCTTGCCCCAATATAATGTCAAAGATATCTATAGCAGTTATGGTAAAGTTTGGCATACCTTTCCAAGCTCCCAATTTGACACCAACTCCATTAGCTACCCCACGAGCACTTTGTACCTCGGCATTCACAGTCTTGAAACCGAGAGTTGGTTGGAGAAAGCTTCAATTTTAGTCTCTTAGCGGTAGCCTCAGTCACAAAATTATGAGTTGTTGTTGCACGAGCGGGCTTGTTGTTGATGGTGAGATCCACGTATTGATTGCTATTCTCGGTAGGTTGGATAGCTTGCTTTGTGACAGCACCACATAATTCGATCATACCTAACTGTGCGGTTCCCGAACTCTCTCCTTGCAGCTGCTCCTTTCGTTCACGGCCTATGGCCCTGAGGCTCTTTAGGTCATGATAATTCCTGAAGGCGTATGGCCCTCTGCATATGTAGCATCCCTTCTGCTTGGCCTGCGCCTTCTTCTCGGCGTAGCCCTGACGACCACTCAACTTCTTGAGTCATGGAGTATTGTTGTTGTATCTCCTTGCCTTTGCCACGGTCTCCCCCACCTTTGACATTGTTAACCTTTGACTCATTGCCATTGCCTTTGTTGTGCTTGTCATGCTTGAAATCCAGCAATGATTTGGCCTCCCCTATGGCTTGGTCTATATCAGTGACTTGCTAGCGTTGAAACTCCTGCTTAGCCCAATTTTGCAAACCATCCATGAAGTGGAACAACAAGCTATCATTGGTTAGGTTGGGGATTTGAAACATAAGGGTAGTGAACTCATTGACATAGTTACGTATGCTACCTGTTTGCTTCAATTCCCTAAGCTTGCACCTTGCCTCGTACAATACATTGTTTGGAAAGAACTATCGCTTGAACTCGGCTTTGAACTGATCCCATATGCTAATTGTACATAGACCTTTATCCACGTTGGCCATATTCCTTATCCACCATAGTATGGTAGTCTCTGAAAGGTACAATACCGTAGTGTTGATCTTGGACTCGTCGTCCCTCACTTTACCATGCCTGAAGTAATTCTCCAAGTGCCAAAGGAAGTTTTCCACTTCTTGTGCATCATGAACACCTTTGAACACCGGGGGTTTGGGAGCCTCGATCTTGGCCTCCCTTGTCACCACAACATTATTGGATGTCTCGATCACGTCAGCATTGACATGCTCCTCGAGTGACTTTGTCTTTGCCTTCATAGCATTGGTAGTACTCAGAGCCTCCATGAGTCTCCACTCTAGGGCAGTTCCTTAGTTCCATCTCGGTCTGTGTACGTCCCTCCAAGTCATTTCGGATACTCTCAATCTCTTTAAGAGTGTGCCCCTCAAGAATGCTAAAAGTGCCTTCTACCTTCCCCAAGCGTTGTCCAAAGATCTCCACGGCATCCATCCCCGTATTCATCTTCATCACCCACTCTTTACCGAGCGAGACATCCTCGGGCAGGACCTTCACTTCATCCTCACTCGTCTTAGTAGCAGATGGTTCTTGGGATGTAAGCCCTTTGTTTGACACAACCTTGGGTGGCACCTCCTGGCTCTTATTGGTGGCATTCCTCTTTTTGCTACGGCCATTCTTGCCAGCAGCATCCTGGATGACGTTGGCTTGGGTGTTGGCAGTGTTAATTTCTACGTTGTTCACCATCGCTTAGTTGAAACCTTCTCTCTAATACCATGTTGTCACGTCCTTATTTGGTAACTAAGTACACGTGCGACACTTGACAACTCACTCACGGTATTATATAATTTGTTCACCTTCTTGCTATGCCAAGTCAACCTTACTACACTTAAGATCGCTAAGAGAATGGTAGAAAGAACACAAGAGAATTATTAAAGGAATCTTTGTAGTAGAGAGAACTTAAATTGTTTGCTTTGTAAATTACAAATGAGTGGCTCCCCTTTATATACTAGTCTCCTAGGGGCTAGTGTATAAATACTAATTATGACACAAGTCCTTAATATTTACAAGATAAGAACTTTCTCTAGAATTCTCTACAAGCCTAAAAGATTCCAAGGACTTTCCTAGCAAATCCATAAGGATCTAGGTTCTTCCTAAGGAAATGTCCATACTTCTCTAGAATTTTCTCAGAAATACTAACCTTCTTCTTATGTAAGCTTTCACATGGCATTAATATATGTCAAATGGTGCCTATGTGGCATGATGACATGACGGATCATCATATTGAGCTCTAAAATATGATCTTGGCTAAAATTAATAAAATTTAACATAGATTCTTCATGTTCATCAATAATCCCCATACCTTTGGTTTAGTGGTAAGAGCGCAAAGTGTGATGTGTGGATTAGGAAAACGTCACGGGTTCAAACCCTGCTGCAGAGGTAAAGGGGAGAAAGGTAAAAGGGGAAGTCTATTATCCACCGAGTTTTAAATCGTACGACACTGGACCTCAGGGTTTTCTCGATTATACGAAAAAAATAGAAATAATGCCTCAGTGAAGAATTTAATTCCAACACAAATGCATATAACTTCAACCAGTAGTTCAGTTGTGCTAACATTAATCTCACATGATTGAGGGCGTAACTCACACCAACATAGTATGTATTAACGTACGTCCAGCTTAGCTAATTACAACTATTTGAAATCTTCAAGAAACAGTAAAACCATGAGACTATAAAACACTACACTGAACCTAAAGATAGTATCAACTAACCTGTATAAAATAATTTTCATATTGTTTTGCATATTCTCAGCATTGAAAGTTGGAAAATCTTCCATACCACTGCTGGATTTTTCTGAAGATCCATTTGAGTTATCATGCCTCGACATCACGACCTTCTGCAATTCTACAAAAATGCCAAAAATGATAAAACTGTGAAACTTGGATGTAGAACAAGATAGAACTTTCTGGTTACTCGAACCAGTGATAACGAAAAGTGCAAAAAGCAATAAGGACCGTGGGGTTTGAAGTAAAAAGCGAGAAAAAAGCCACACTTCTTTTAAGTGAAGCACACAATTCATGGAAAATTATAAATAAAATTGAACATCTGTAAATTAGGACACCAAAATTACATTATAAATTTCAGCTTGCAATATATAATAATGCCGATATTAATCTAACTCCTCAAAGATAAGATTCAAATAAATGACTGATTCTGATTAGAATCATTTAATGCACTATTGTTTGAAGCACAAACTTCTCTAAAATGCATGGCTTCACCGAGGAACCACTAAACTCTCACCTCATCGCCTTAAGTGACAGAGCAATGGCTTTTGTTAACATTGTTGGTTACCCACTATCTGAGTTACAAGGAGGACCAAATCAATCAATAGAAGTTAAGAATTTACCAAAAAAATTCTAGAAACGCTTAAAGAAAACGACTTTCTTCCATGGATTTCACATCTAATTCAATTCAAACTATCTCAATTAATATGGTTCTATGAACACAACTTAAGTATTCACCAAACATATTTCCATAAGTGCATAAAGATTCAGAGTTTCTCCCGAGGATTGATTCAACCAACATAATTCACTAGGAAAAAAATCCTATAGGATGCATAACAGTTTAGACTATCTTCAGTGCATCCCACACCCAGTTCATGTCACACCTCCTTTTCAAAGAATAGGAAGTTTTTTCAATTAAAGTGGCATTATTCGAAATGAGATTATTTTTTTAATTAGAGTCGCCACTTGAAATAATTATTATGGTATCCCAAGTCACCGGTTTATTTTAAATCTCATATCGAGGAAATTTGACTCTGTTTAAAAGTCTGAATAACCAGAAGACCGGGTAAGAAATTATGTTAACCTGGGAGAAGGTGTGAGGCACTCCCAGTTCCAAGATTTTAGTACGGTCGCTCAACTATTAATAATTGGTCTAATTATCTGATTTATTACATATTTAAAACATATTGTGCATTTTACTTGCTAACCACTTTTTAATTATTTATGGATTTTTTTAAATATGTTGTGATGTTGCACGCTTATTGTTTTTGTACACATTGCTAATCGCGTCACGTGAAACGCACCCGCGATTTACAACATGTTTTATTATTATTATTTGAAGTTATGATCGAGTCACATGAAATGCACACTAGAATTAGGCTTTATGTATCGTGACTATGCCACGGAAATCGTACCCATAATCACGATGATTTATTAATTGTGCCTAAAGCAAACTACCATATTTATGAATTATTTGATTCCTAGGTTTGAGGTTATTAAAGGTCACACATTATGGAGATGGAATTGTTGGAGTCAAAACTTGATTCATTCATAATGACTAAGGGGTCGTTTGGTAGGGTGTTGTATTAGTAATACTGTATTAGTTATGCTTGCATTAGTTATGCTGACATATTTCTTATCCATTGTTTGGTTTGATGTATTAAAGCATTCACAATTTTTAAAAGAATTGTGCAATTTACAAAAATGCCCTCAAAACTAGTCCATCACTCTAACTTTTTAAAAGAAACATATGTTGAGAAATATTTTTATATGAAAAAGTTTAAAAAAAGTTATTTGATTTGTCTACCTATATTGTAATATAGAACTAAATATTTATTTGTAAAAAAAAAATGCTAAGTATTTATTTAGTTACTAGAGACATAATTTTATTTATCACTATTTCGTATATTTTAAACTTGCATTAATATAATAACTAGCATATTTTAATCAAGCATAAATTTTAAAGGACAATTTTGTCTTTAACTAAGCTAATGCATGCATTAAAACTCATTGCATTGCTAATACCCATGGTTTTCTATGCATTAGTTATGCATAGGATAATACCAAATAGGATGTATAACTAATGCATAGGTTCAAAATATCTACCAAGCAACGTATTATTAATACACAAAGCTAATGCATATATTATTTTATCTAATGCACTCTACTAAACGAGCCCCTAAAGAGCCAGGTACAATTAATTCACGTCAAGAGTTTAGGGTGATTGCCATGCCAAATCAAGTAAATTGTTTATAATGAAATGATTAGTCAAAAGGTCAAAAGGGACTGGTTTTGTTGGGGGGGGGGGGAAGACTAATAGCAAATGTGCATATGCAGTTGCATGTGTAAGCAATAATAATAGTCGGGCATGGTCTGGAGTCTGGAGTCTGGACTATATTTTTAGCTCATTACTGCAGTCAAAGTGTTATCATCTCTTTCTTCTATAAAAATAACAATTCTTCAATGGTCCCAAGATTTACCCCACGTGCCCTTCTTTAAATACCAGCTAATAATCCATTACATTTATGTGATTGTTACAACTTTTTTACTTATATTAATTCTAGAAACACTAAGAACTGTATTTATCAATCACTGAAATTACTTTCATCATATTGTCTTCTTTCTGTCTTTTGACTCATTTCTGGCCCCAACTCTGGAGAAATCATCCA
Organism: Nicotiana sylvestris; assembly: GCF_000393655.2. NCBI lineage: Eukaryota > Viridiplantae > Streptophyta > Magnoliopsida > Solanales > Solanaceae > Nicotiana > Nicotiana sylvestris. Next base: position 175,019,063 of record NC_091060.1, on the reverse strand, counting down.
CAGTTACAAGCTATTCTTTGACTATGATTCTTCATTTACCCTACTTCTATTCATCTCCTTCAGTTTCTTTACCTTTAGTTTTTTGCAGCTTTAGAAGAAGAAGAGAAAAAAAATCTGGAATTAAAGAAAATATTGTGGGGTAACAGATGTTGACATAGAAAATGACAAGTTAAATGTAGAAGGACGGCATTTTTTTTTTTTGGAGCATAAATGAGGGGCCATTTTTAAGTTGTTTAATATATAGAATATGAGATATTTATGACACATACGTAAGGGTTGGGTAGTTCAACTTAATTAAACCATCAATCTTTTTTCTCACCTTCAACAAATTAATGATTAGTTTGTCCTGATTTTGTTATCATATTTGATTTTTCAATCTTTTGAAGGAAAGGCTACATACTTACCAAAAGTGAGTTTTCCTGTCTCTAGAAAAAAATTATAAATATTTTATATTTGGCTAGTTCATTTTCTTGAAGGAAAATGTTTGAACTTTTATAAATTAAGGATTATTCTTTCTCATTCAGTAACATCCACAATGTAGCCATAAGAGGTTTGAGAGTCTTGGGACAAGTGTTAGTGTGTCATTTATGTTTGTTTGTGAAATTATTCTCTCGATATTTTATACTCTCTTTTATGTAGTGGATTGTTCATCTTCGCCGTGAACGCAAATCAATTGACCGAACCACGTTAAATAGTTGTGTCTATTTTGGTATATTTCTTCCTTGTTGTCTGATTTATCATCGTTCAAAGTTTGTTTTTCTAACTTTGTTTTTCTAACTTTCGCATGACACGTGATTATTTTGATCCTAATACTTATTATAACACGTATAAAAAGCAACTTATAATATATACAAAAATCATAGTTGGATAAGCATTACCTCATCCAACTATGTTGCCTTTTGGTACTCACGGGTACTGTTACAATTTTTAACCAACCTGAAATTAGTTACATAAAGGCACAACAAATTAAATAAAAGACACCAAACTAAACCGTACAAATAGCTGAAGTACAAATAGAGAAACGTTAAAGCTAAGATTCCAACGCTTCGTATATCACGACAAAGCATGGAAGTATTGCCCTTGGATTAAATACGTATAATTCCTCAAGATTCGAGTAGATCCCCGCGTACCCGGCTACAGAATCGTATATGGCTGAGCCATTTGTCAGCAAGCCAGAAGCAGAGCTAGAACAAGTTTCCTCCTCCATCGTTGGTGAAGCCGCCACATCTTTCGCCGGTTGCTTAACTCTTCCGGCAATAACCCTACACACCAACATTGCCCTACGTTTGGCGATGCCGCTACCTAGGCAGTCGTGGGCCCGTCCACTGCTAGCAGTAGTGCGGACCCCACTAGTTTTGCTTCCCTGGAACCCGTGACGTATGAGAGTGCAAACTCCGCAACTAGGTACGGAGCCGCATAAGCTGGACGAGCCACGTGCGCCGAGAGAGCACGTAAGGCTCGTGCAGTAAAATCTAAGTAGCTCATTTCCGTCCGCGGCGCATCTTGGGTTTTTCTTGCCTGTGGCGACCGCATGTATCTTTACGGCGTCCCTGCAGTCCTCGAACCGTTGGATCGTGCGTTTGGTATTGTGGACTTTTAATATCCGTTCGATCTTGCAGATTGGGTTCTCCTTCTTGAGCCAGCTTGATTTGAAGATTATCTCCACTATGTTTCGACTTGAATCTTCTGGACCCAGCTCTGACACTGAAAATGCAAAATCTTTTGTTAATAATCTTAATTTAATATTATTTCACAATATTCTAAATTGACAGTAACAATATGTGTACAATCAATAAATTGAGTCCCAATTCTAGAAATTAATTGCAATAAGTTATATGACAACAATCTTAATTATATTCAGGTCGATTTCATCTGACAACAATATGTGAAAAGAAAGGAAATTAATTTAGTGGGTTTTACTTCTAGTTGGTAAGCTATCATATCTTAATGGCATTACAGTTAGATTTCTTTAAAATAACATTTTAATATAATAATTACTTACTATAAAAGTCAAAATTTTCTCGGAATCAATTTTTATGCTATATTATAATATATGTTCTTTACAACATCACTTCGCTATAACAGCCAAAAAAATATTATAGAAATGTTTGACTGTATAGGTATTATTAACTTATTATGAAAATAGTTAGGAATAAGCTTCTCCAAAATTAGTAGTATGGCAAATTATTGGAACTCAAATAGCAAAACAGATAAGAAAACTATCTTTATTAAGTAGAGTAGGCTACCAAATGCTTATAATCTAAAGACAAGTATCCCAGTTGAAAAGATTCGATCCTTCTTTTGTGCATTATGTTTGGCTTAAACAAGAGAATATTTTCAATATAAAACAAAAAAAAAGTACTTTTAGTAGGAGTAATTTCGAGTGTCGGTGTGTCAATAATAAAAAGAAAAAAATAATTATGGCCAATTAAATTTTCCTCCACGTAATACTGTACAGTTCTTTTCAATTTTATGAAGAGGTAGTTGGAAAATATTTACTAGATGGTCCTTTAAATATTTAAGTGGTGTAGTACAGTCACTGTTCCGCAAAAGAAAGGCAAGTATTTATGAGGGGGTTCAACCAATGTATCACAAAATATATTTAATATTTAACGTACTTAACATGGTTTTTTTTAATGGACAAAATCCCATGGCTAAATTGCATTACCAATGCCGTTTTGCTTCCACTAACATAATTTGAACTTTTCCCGACAAAATTCAAAGTTAAAATGTTTGTCTAATCCTTGTCTCTGGTTATAAAGATTGAATCATAATTTTTCAAAATTAATATGAGCAAATGAAGGAGGAATATGATGGATTCACTTCTATTCATGGAATCAAGAAAACCCAAGTATTTACTCAGAAGATTCCCTTAAAAGGCCGGTCAAATTAAATACTCGTAAATGAATATGAATATAATATAAATAGAAAGGATTTAATTTATATAACTTTAAATAACTTTTACGATAGCAGTGTAATTAACTTGTTATAGCATTTTTTAAAAACTTTTTTACGTTAGAGGGAATGAGCCTTCACGGCCATTTACAATGTTCAAATTAAGAAAATATCCTTTTTAAATCTTTTATGTGTAAAATATAGGTCTCTTATATGTAAAAATAAATCTCTCATGTGTAAAAAAAAAAAAAAAGAGATAGGGTCTTAAAACTAAAACAAGTTTGTAAATATACACAAAACCATTTGACCCATTTAGTTAAATGTTATTTTAATTTGTTATAAGCAACTACATATAGTTATCTTTTTTATGTGAAATGATAGTGCAAAATTTCTTTTATATTTTGGTACATAGAAATTAAACTTGAACATAAAAATGAAAAAATTAAAGCATTAGAATAGGCATTTGAGATTGAAATATAAAAAAGAAAGAGCAACTTAAAGGAAGTAAAATATTTAATTACCAGCATGCCTAACAGCTTGATGATGTTCCAAGCTCTCAATTTTTGGGAAAACTTCTCCACATTCAGGGCATGCACATATGGTTGACCTTGGTAAAGGGTACCTATAATTTTAATTTTATTTCACTCATTATTATATAGCAAATTATAACAAGGAAATTACACTAATTAGAATTAAAAATGAAAGTTACTCCATATTATTGGACTATATATTATACCTGCTAGGATCAACTATCATGTGGCACTCATAACATCCAGAAAGCTTTCGAAATTGCATTCCTCTTGAAGAAGAAGTAGTAGTATACGTGGAACTAGCACTACCGTTTGATCTAGCAAGAGACCTCGAAGATGATGATGATTGGCCATGATGATGAGAAGTTTTATTCTTGTTTAGAAGACGAGTTTCTTGACCTAAACTGCTACTTTCTGGTGAATTATCAGCTCTGTGTACCACTCTTGTATTTCCATGTACAACATCCCTGATATTTAAACATAACATAATTAAGTACTCTAATTAAAAACACATTTTTTCTAACAGTGTAACCTCTATATAAGATAGTCACACAGTTCAATATAACCAATTGAATATCCTTCCTCGGAAAATTATATATAGTGTATACAGAAAATTATATCAAGTATGTATGTCAAAAATTACTTGTTATACATATATATTTAATTTTGAACAACCTTAAAAAAATTATGATTTCACTACTGAATATAATGTTGCTATTCTAGAAAAAAAAATAGTATGTTAAACTTTTAAATGAGATAGTCACACAGTTAAATACCTGAAACTACAAATGGAACTGCAAGAACCCAACTTGGAATTCTTGGATGCAGGGTCATGAACTGTTGAGTTTTCAATTTGTTTGCAAGTCAATAAGTTCTTGAATTGATCCCATGAAGATGGTTGCTTTTGTTTCTCCTTCTGCTGTTTAATTTGTTGTTTTTTCCTCCTTTTAGAAGCTTGTTTTTGGGTATTCTCTGATGTTTCTGGTGTAAAAGTTAAGAGTGCCATAAAAAGTAGAGCTAGAAAATGAAAAAGAAGAACTATTGTTGAAGAAGAAAAAGAAGAAGTAGTTCTCTTCTTCATATGAGAAGAGAGAGAGAGAGAGAGTTTCTAACTTTTTATGTTACTTTGAGTGTAAAGAGTGAGTTGTTTCTTTCTTTTTATTAATGGAGAGGGATCCAAGAAGGAGTTGGGCTTCTTTACTATCTACTCCCTCTACTGTATTTAATATTCCATTTGCTGGCCTGGTTCTTAGCATAAACATGATGCATTTGTCTATTTTGTCTTATGTAAAACTTGATTAATCTATACTTTTATTTAATTAATCTGTACTTATCCAAGTGATTTGCCCTACTAATCTCAACCTTTCATTAGATTTGACTTTTGGCATGTAAGACCAAGTGAATTGATAGTTGATCAACCATGGTTAAGTCTACACTATGAGTGATACGCATTCAACTTTAAAAATGTTTACTGCCGGTTTAAGTTGATTTCCTTTTAAAGGTTTCATTAAACTTAACACACACGCACATACTACAGGCAACTTCAATATCTCTTCAACTTATTTTTTGTTTAATAAATCAGGTTAAAATACTTTCATGGACAGTATATGTTGGATTTTGTTTAATAACAAAAGAAGGGTGAATGGAAAATGGTGGGAAAGAAATGGAGGGAAGTGAAATTTTGAATGAGTCCACTAATGCACTTTGTCCCTCATTGGTAGAAAGAAAGAAAGTTTTGGTGTTTATATAGAGAAGCTCATCTTTTAGCTCTTAAAGAGCTAGTAAGAAGGCAAGCCTCGCGTCGTCGTCATCGCTCGCTCGGCTCGGCTTCGGCTTCGGCAATGATTGATTAATCTTTTTGGACAAAATTCTTTTCAAATATTTAATTAAAGAAAATTCAATCCGAAATAACCAATGACCCGCGATCCAGTCCGGTCCGGCCCGTTTTTCTTTCCTGGATTAATTTAAATTCGTTTTAAATTTCCCGCAAAAAATTTCCAACAGTCATGACTATTCTGAAAGGTTGCAAACCTCTTCAGAGTGTCACACCTGTTCCAACAGCTATGACTGTTCTGAAAGGTTGCAAACCTCTTCAGAAACATCACCAAGTTGGCTATAAATAGACCTTCAAATCCCAGAATATTTACTTACGAAATTTTCTGAATCTTCTTCTTCTTCTGCACAAAATATTCCAGTGTGTTTTACGACCATTGAGTGGTTCGCCGATCACCAGAGTTTTAGGTACCGATACACTGGTGAGTTAAATCGTTCTATCCTAGGAGGATATATTCCAAAACCTCGGGTACTTGAGGGGAATAATTTTCTTAAGGACACACTGTGTATTCAGTGGGCTCGATTTGTTCCTACAACGTTTTTCCATAATTTATTTTGAAGAAGTTTACTGTTTTCGGAATTTAATTTCTACTAACTTTCTGTTTCTGTTTTCAGAAAGATTATTACTTAATATATTTACTGCAATACAGATTGATAACAATCTTAAGGAAATTAATAATTATATTCTGTATTTTGTCGGAATTTTATTATTCTGATTTGAAGATATAAAAACTTCATCAGAGTATTAAGATTCAGAAAACGATTTGAAGAATATAAAAACTTCATCGTTTTTTCGGAAAAACAGTATATAAAAACTTCAGTTGTTTTTATTACGTACTATTTATTAATTACAGTATTATTTACTGTTTTGGTTTTGCCATTACTTGATCTCTTCTGTTGTTGACAGTAAGAAATGGCAAATGAGAATGGAATTCCTTCCGCGACTGTTGGTGCAACGACGATAGCCTCGTCAAGCCGCACTGTTGTTTCTCCGGCCGAGAAACCGGGGAAATTTTCTGGAACCAACTTCAAAGGATGGCAGCAAAGGGTGTTCTTCTGGCTTACCACTCTTGGTATGCAGATATTCACTAGTGAAGAGCCTCCAGTTCCTGTTGCGGACATGCCGGATAATGAAAAGTTCATGGTTGTTGAGGCATGGAAGCAGGCAGATTTTCTTTGCAAAGGTTACATCTTAAGTGCTTTAGAGGATGACTTGTACAATGTGTATAGTGCACTAAATACTTCGAAAGAATTATGGGACGCACTTGAGAAGAAGTACAAGACAGAAGATGCATGCTTGAAGAAGTTCGTAGTTGCCAAGTTTCTAGACTATAAAATGATAGATAGCAAAACTGTGGGAACCCAAGTTCAGGAGCTTCAACTTATTTTTCACGACCTTATTGCTGAAGGCATGGTCGTGAATGAAGCATTTCAAGTAGCTGCTATGATTGAAAAATTGCCTCCTTCGTTGAGGGATTTCAAGAACTATCTGAAGCACAAACGCAAAGAAATGAAGTTGGAAGATCTTGTGATACGTCTAAAGATCGAGGAAGACAACAAAACAGCCGAGAAGAAGTCTCGTGGAAATTCAACGATTATGGGAGCTAATATCGTTGAGGAGACTGCTCTAAAAAGTAAGAAGAGGAAGAGGCCTTCTAGAAAAACTAAGGAGTAGAACAAAAAGAAGTTCAAGGGAAACTGCTACAATTGTGGAAAAGTTGGTCACAAAAGCCCTGATTGTCGTCTCCCGAAAAAGGATAATAAGCAGGGACAAGCCAACATAGTGGAGAAGAATGATGACATTGATGATCTTTGTGCAATGCTTTCGGAATGCAACCTTGTTGGAAATCCGAAGGAGTGGTGGATTGACTCTGGAGCCACTCGACATGTTTGTGCTGTCAAAGAAGCATTTGCGACTTACTCTACTGCTGGTCCCGAATAAGAAATTTCCATGGGAAATAATGCAACAGCCAAGATTGAAGGTTATGGGAAGATATTCCTGAAGATGACTTCCGGCAAGGTGTTAACGCTCAACAACGTTCTTCATGTTCCTACTATTAGCAAGAACGAAATGTATGTTGGAAAAGGCTACCTCACGGAGGGCCTTTTCAAACTCAATGTAATGGTTGTTGACAGTATGAATAAAATTTCAGCTTCTTCTTATTTATTGGAGTCAAATGATTTATGGCATATTCGTTTAGGACATATCAATTATAAAACCTTGCGGAAGTTAATTAATTTAGAAATATTGCCTAAATTCGAGTGTAATAAATCGAAATGTCAAATATGTGTTGAATCTAAGTTTGTAAAACATCCATGTAAGTTTGTTGAAAGGAATTCAAATCCTTTAGACTTAATTCATACTGACATTTGCGATATGAAGTCGACACCATCTCGAGGTGGAAAAAAGCATTTTATTACTTTTATTGACGATTGCACTAGATATTGTTATGTTTATTTGCTTAATAGTAAGGATGAAGCAATTGAAGCATTCAAGCAATACAAGAATGAGGTAGAAAATCAATTGAATAAAAATATCAAAATGATTAGAAGTGATAGAGGTGGAGAATATGAATCTCCGTTTGCAGAAACATGTTCGAAATATGGAATTATCCATCAAACTACTGCACCTTACACACCTCAATCCAATGGAATTGTGAAAAGGAAAAATCGGACTTTAAAAGAAATGATGAATTCTTTATTAATAAGTTCCGGATTATCGCAGAGTTTGTGGGGGGAAGCTATCCTTACAGCTAACCGGATACTCAACAGAGTACCCCACAGCAAAACGCAATCTATTCCATATGAAAAATGGAAAGAAAGAAAACCCAACTTGAAATATTTCAAAGTGTGGGGGTGTCTAGCAAAGATACAGGTTCTTTTACCTAAAAGGGTTAAAATTGGACCAAAAACAGTAGATTGCGTTTTTATTGGATATGCTACAAACAGTAAAGCATGTTGATTTTTGGTTCATAAATCCGATAATCCCGAGATTAATGTTAATACGGTAATGGAATCAGATAATGGTGAATCTATCCATATAAAACTGAAAGCGAGTTGTTAAGTGAAAGACCTAAACGACCTCGGGAAGAACCAAAGGAAAATACTCCAAGTATAGAAGATCCAAGGCGTAGCAAACGTCAAAGAACATCTACTTCCTTTGGACCAGATTTTGTGACATTTTTGCTTGAAAATGAGCCTCAAACTTTTGAAGCAGCTATGTCGTCTTCTGATTCAGCAGTTTGGAAAGAGGCAGTCAATAGTGAGATTCAATCAATTTTGGATAACCATACATGGGAATTGGTTGATCTTCCTCCTGGAAATAAGCCTTTAGGTTCGAAATGGATCTTTAAACGAAAAATTAAAGCTGATGGCACTATTGACAAATATAAGGCAAGACTTTTTGTCAAAGGTTATAGACAAAAGGAAGGCCTTGATTACCTTGACACTTACTTGCCAGTAACAAGGATAACATCTATTAGGGTGTTAGTGGCACTAGCGGCCGTGTATGGTCTTGAAATCCATCAAATGGATGTTAAAACAGCTTTCTTAAATGGAGAATTGGAGGAAGAAATTTACATGGAACAACCTGAGGGTTTTGTGGTTCCTGGTAAAGAAAAAAAAGTTTGCAAACTTGTTAAGTCGCTTTATGGACTTAAACAAGCACCCAAACAATGGCATGCAAAATTTGACCAAACAATGTTGGCAAATGGATTTAAAATCAACGAGTGTGACAAATGTGTTTACATTAAAAACACTCCAGGTCATGAAGTCATTGTTTGTTTATATGTTGATGACATGTTGATAATGAGCAAAAATATGACATATATAAATGCTACAAAACGCATGTTGTCTAGCAAATTCGACACGAAAGACTTAGGAGTTGCTGATGTGATCTTAGGAATCAGAATTTGCAAGACTCCACATGGTCTAGCATTATCACAGTCTCACTACATTGAAAAGGTACTTGACAAGTTCAAGTATTTAGATTTCAAAATTGCCAAGACTCTAATTGACGTGAGTTATGCACTTCAAAAGAATGAAGGTGAAAGTGTCTCACAACTGGACTATGCAAGAGTATTGGGAAGTTTGGTGTATATCATGAATTGTACGCTACCAGATATAGCATGTGCTATTAGCAAACTGAGTCGGTTTATAAGTAATCCCAATCAAATACATTAGATGGCAATGAAACGAGTTTTGGGATATCTGAAACATACCCAAAATTATGCTTTGCATTATAACAAATATCCTTCCGTGATCGAGGGATATAGTGATGCAAATTGGATCACCGGATCATCTGAAGTTAAATCCACGAGTGGATATGTTTTCACAATTGGGGGTGGAGCAGTGTCTTGGAAATCATCCAAACAAACGTGCATCGCCCGTTCTACAATGGAATCTAAATTCATAGCTTTAGATAAAGCCGGTGAAGAAGCTGAATGGCTCCGGAATTTTTTGGAAGATATTCCATTTTGGCCCAAACCTTTGGCACCTATTTGTATACATTGTGACAGTCAAGCAGCAATAGGTAGGGCAGGGAGCGTTATGTATAACGGAAAATCTCGTCATATTCGACGGAGACACAATACCGTTAGACAACTACTCTCTAGTGGTGTTATCACAATTGACTACGTAAAGTCAAGAGATAACGTGTCGGATCTACTTACAAAAGGCCTATCTAGAGAGGCAGTTGAAAGATCATCAAAGGGAATGGGGTTAAAGGCCTAGGACAAGTCATCATGGCGGTAACTCTACCTAGCAGACTGAGATCCCAAGATCTAGGTTCAAATAGCTCAAACAAAGTTATGAATGACGGTTTAACATTGTCAACTAACTCAACCCATTCTCGTGATGAAGACAATGTTCAAAAACGAGGTAAAGCATTAAGGCTTTTTGATGAGTCAATAAAGCTTAAAGCTTTTAATGATTTGCTAAGTCTGGCAGGATATGACCAGATAGTGTGTCTTTAGGATTACACGTTTAGGAATCACCTATGTGAGTGTGAAGTGTAAGTCGCTTCAAGGAGAATGAAAGTAAAGGCCCATTCTTTAAGAACTCATGAAACTATGCGGTGTTCATGGCTGAAACGAACACAACCGTGAGAACCATAGATGGTTAAGGATTGATTGTGTGACTTTTGTTGTCTAGGTATACAACAAAGCTTGACGGTTCAAAGATATCAAATCTACCGATTGACCGAGTATATCCGATATAAGTTCACTACGGAAAGTTCAAAGGGAAACCTACTTATCCAGAGGCAATCAATTCTTGCTTGTAAAACACACACACGTCTGTGCATTCCTTTAAGTTTATAGCCATTCCCCATTCATGTGGGGGATTGTTGGATTTTGTTTAATAATAAAAGAAGGGTGAATGGAAAATGGTGAGAAAGAAATGGAGGGAAGTGAAATTTTGAATGAGTTCACTAATGCACTTTGTCCCTCATTGGTAGAAAGAAAGAAAGTCTTGGTGTTTATATAGAAAAGCTCATCTTTTAGCTCTTAAAGAGCTAGTAAGAAGGCAAGCCTCGCGCCATCGCCGTCGTCGCTCGCTCGGCTCGGCTTCGGATTTGGATTTGGATTTGTCAAAGATCGATTGATTGATTAATCTTTTTGGACAAAATTCTTTTCAATATTTAATTTATTTGGATTTGGATTTGTCAAAGATCGATTGATTGATTAATCTTTTTGGACAAAATTCTTTTCAAATATTTAATTAAATTAATTAAAGAAAATTCAATCCGAAATAACCACTGACCTGTGACCCAGTCCGGTCCGGCCCGCTTTTCTTTCCTGGATTAATTTAAATTCGTTTTAAATTTCCCGCAAAAAATTTCCAACAGTCATGACTGTTCTGAAAGGTTGCAAACCTCTTCAGAGTGTCACACCTGTTCCAACAGCTATGACTGTTCTGAAAGGTTGCAAACCTCTTCAGAGTGTCACACCTATTCCAACAACCATGACTGTTCTGAAAGGTTGCAAACCTCTTCAGAAACATCAGCAAGTTGGCTATAAATAGACCTTCAAATCCCAGAATATTTACTTACGAAATTTTCTGAATCTTCTTCTTCTTCTGCACAAAATATTCTTGTATGTTTTACGACCATTGAGTGGTTCGCCGATCACCAGAGTTTTAGGTACTGATACACTGGTGAGTTAAATCGTTCTATCCTTGGAGGATATATTCCAAAACCTCTGGTACTTGAGGGGAATAATTTCCTTAAGGACACACTGTGTATTCAGTAGGCTCGATTTGTTCCTACAATATTTTTCCATAATTTATTTTGAAGAAGTTTACTATTTTCGGAATTTAATTTCTACTAACTTTCTGTTTCTGTTTTTAGAAAGATTATTACTTAATATATTTACTGCAATACAGATTGATAACAGTATATTGACAATAATATGTTATATAGCTAGTCATCTATCTTATTTTTCAAGTACTAATTTCGCTTACTAGAAATATTTACTAATTGTAATTATCTGTTTGGTGATTTAATATTATAAAAATTCGTTTACATTGTCGATGTATACAAATTAAATTCCGATGCATATGGCACGGTACAAAGCCAAAAAAAATTGAGCGTACAAGTGTGGCTAGTTTGGTCTCAATCAATACTCATGAATAGACATGTACTTTATGCTTGGTACTGTATGGATAAAAAATTATCTCTAATATGATTAAATCATGTTAACATTAAGGAGGCATTCATGGACGACTAGTTTTAGGATAGGACACAGAAGATAATATTCTAGTGAATATTCTCTGTACTTGTACTATTAGTATTTTTAGGAATATATTTCATATAAGTAGAAAAAGACACGATGATAGGAGACATAAAAAATATTCATTTGTAAGAATACACGTGGACTTTATTGATAGAATCTAACCCTAATGTTCAAATGCTCGTCAATCATTCATTATTGTCATAATGAATATCAACACATCTCACCCCTTTTCAGGTAACTCATATGTTCTTATTTACACAAATACAGTCCATTGCTATTTATTTTTATTTAATGTTATTTTCCATCTTTTTGGATCATTAAATATTGTTATTATTGCTCACATGCATTACCATTCAAATAAACATACATATTATCTGCCATAAAATCGACAACCTTATCTTTTGGATATTATTGTTAGCTAAGGTTGACTCTATTTTACTTAAATCTAATTGGTTGAACCAAAATCCAAATTTTTGGGTTAAACAGTTTGGCGCCGTCTGTGGGAACTGTTAAGCTAATTTTTTTAGTTTTCTTTAGATCTACAACTCAAGTGAGTCACTAACCTAACAAACCACATGATCTTTCTCTTTCTTTGCACGCACGAAAATCTACATGGTAGGTAACCAATGAGATAAGACTAAAGTGATTGGTGACTTCCATGGAAACCTCATGAACGCTATCAACGAGAGTTGTGAACCGCTAGGCGACGACGTGACACCCGTTGCCTCCCCCAGGCGCGAGACTTCGCCTCCCACTATTGCAGCATAACAAAACTGAATAGAAAAGGGGCCTCCAAGTCCACAGGAGAAGGTACGCCACCAGTCATGAAAAATCTCCTCGAAGCGCGGTTGACTAATACGCTAGTAAGCGTGCTCAACAAACCTGCTCTATGAACGACCATAGAGACTGCAAGAGCCCATATAGTGCAACGAGCAGACGAACAAGGCGACCAACCAAACCCTCCAATACCAGGTATAACTCATAATATTACTTACAATGCATGTGGCAGTGTCCTAGCCGTTGTTCTAAAAAGGATGGAAGAAATGGAGAATGAAAATAAAGAGCTTAGAGATCGAATGAAAGAACACTAAGAACGAGTCGACAAGATTCCAGGCGCCTCTAAGCTATTGCCAAAGAGAGACACCGGTAGATTCGTAGAGCAGTCGTATAGCAAAGGAGCGGCCCCGCATGCCATACCAAATACCTTTAAAATGTTGATGAATCTCAGAATTTATGACAGAATTATTGACCCCGAAGATCATGTGACTCATTATGTCACTATCGTGAAGGGCAACAACCTTACCAAGGAACAGGTGTCCTCTGTTTTGTTGAAGGGATTTGGCAAAACTCTCATGGGAGGAGCATTAACGTGGTATTCATAAATACCAACCCGTTCAATAAAAACCTTTGAAGAAATGGTTGATAAGTTCGTAACGGCGCATGTTGGGTCCAAGAAGGCCGAAACAAGAGTAAACAACATCTTCTCCATTAAGCAGTACTTAAGAGAGGGACTGAGGGACTTCCTCGCCCAATTCAGGATGACCCTACCAAATGTGTCTGAAGGGATGACAGTCGTGGCCTTTTAGAACAAGTTGAGTATAAAGGGCTCAAGAGCGACCAGAAAATTGCTGAGCCGATTGATGAAGTATCCTTAACCACTTGGGACGAAATCCACAATTCCTACTATCTTAGAAGTCCGAGTAGATGACAATGACCTCAACAGACCAACTTGACAGCTCATCACGGTACAAGCTGAGCCTAGGAAGGAACAAAACATAACATAAGGAGAGATCACCTCGTCTCACAATCAAATAGGGAATGACATCATTTATACGTCAGGCCCCTGCCCCACCTCTTTTACGCTATGATGAAGGCCCATCTAGGTGAGGTCGGGGACTCACCGGAACGAGAGAGGCATGCCGTCTTACTGTCTGCTCATAATTTTTGTATGTCACCTACAAAAATAATCTATGCCTTGGAAAAACTCTTAACGAAGGTGAAGTGGCCGCCGAAGATGAGGTCCGACCCGAGCACCAGAAAATCAGACGCCCTCTACGAATTTCACTAGGAGCGTGGACACAAGACAGAAGACTGCATCGCCCTCAGTAAAGAGGTCGTGAACATGTTACAATAGGGACACCTCAAAGAGATGCTAAGTGACAAGGGGAGAAACAACTTCGAGAGGTCATAAACTCCAAGGTCCGCCAAAGCCGCTATCACCATCTCACACCATCAATATGATCATCGGTGGCAACAACAATGCCTCCATCTAAGGGTGGCAAGTGGGTCTTTAGGCTCGGGATCAGCCCAGGCCCGCGAGCCCATATGGGTAGTGAGCCTAAACGGTCCTACCCATTTAAGCTCGGCACAAAGGAGACATATAGGCCCATATGGGTCGGTTCATAGTAGGGGCCCGTTAGGATCGGGACCGGCTCCTAAGTGGTCCGATTCAACCGGTCCTAAACGGGCCCAATGGCTAATATTTTTTTAAAAAAATTCTCAATTCAATTTCTGATTGTTGCACCTTTAAAATGTAGCCGTTATTGCTGCCAAAATAACCGTTGGCTATTTATAAAATAGACATTTAACCCCTCCCCCCCCCCAAACTTTGTTTTAACCCCAAACTTTTTATAATTATACTTTTACCTATTTTTAACTATAAATAGCCCCTCATTCTTTCATTTTTCTTCACCAAATCATCAATCTCTCTCTAATTTTCTTCTAAAATTGATTACTTTGTTGTTGCAACTTGTGTGAAAAATTGTGAAGTTGGTGAATTGAATTATTCAAGTCTTCAACAATCGAGGCCCGTTTAGGACTGGTCCCGGACCATTTGCCACCCTTACCTCTATCAATGGAATCAAATTCACTGTCACTCACAAGCCCAAAAGGTCTATCACCCACGAACTGTATGACGTACTCGAAGAAGGAGTTATCTTCGATGAGTCAGATGCTAACGGTTTGACTTTCCCTCACAATGATGCTCTCATCATTACTTTATGAATCTTAGATATTGATATCGAACATATAATGGTTGATGGTGGGAGCAGAGCGTGCATTATCCATCTGCAAATCCTCAACCAGATAAGACTCGAGGACAAGATAATGCAGCTCTGCATCACACTAACATGTTTTAATAATGTGGTTGAATGGACGTCGGGTGAAATTACCCTCCTCATCTTGACCTATGGCATAACTCTGGAGACAAAGTTCCACATCATGGACCAGGCCATCACATACAATGCCATAGTAGTATGACCATGAATACATCCTATGAGAGTCATCCCCTCCAGCTTATACCAAGTAATCAAATTCCCAACACCTTTGGGGATATTCTGCATACAAAGAGAACAATGCACGTCTTGGAATACTACCACATCGCCTTAGACATCACGACAATGCAATAGAAGAAAGATAAGGAAAAAGAGGCTAGCAATCAATCGGGGCGAGGTCGAGCAAGGATAGACTAGGGACGTCATCACGGATCTCGAAACGGTTGAAGCGGTAGACTCAACTATAGAGGACCTTGACCTCATTCAATTAGACCCCAACGACTCCAGCAAAAAGGCCTACATCGGTTGCACACTCTGAGAACTAGGTAAATTTAGTTAATTTTTAATAACTAATGATGATTTGTTTGGCTTTAGCCATGCAGATAACCGGGAATCTCCAAGGAGATTGCCACACACAAATTAAACATAGCTCAATTCTAACCCCTCGGTAAGGTAGGTCAGACGAAAATTCAACCCCACAATCAACGATGGCGCCCACGAGAAAGTGGAGAAGCTATTAGAAAATGGCTCTATCAGGGAGTTGAAATACCCCAAGTGGATCGCCAACGTAGTGATGGTCAAAAATAAAAATGGGAAATGGAGTATGCTTGTATACTTAACAAACTTGAGCACAACATGCCTGAAGGATTTGTTCCCATTACCATATATCGACCAACTAATCGATGCGACGGCCGAACACGAGCTGTGAGCCTTTTGGACACATACTCAGTCTATAATCAGATACTTATAAAAGAAGAGGACCTGGAGAAAACCACGTCCATCACCCACTGAGGAACATATTATTACAGGGTCATGCCATTCGGGTTGAAGAACGCATAAGCAACATATCAAAGAATGGTCACAAAGATGTTCAAAGATCAGCTAGGCAACACCATAAAGGTATATATCGATAACATGCTAGCCAAATCCGTAAAGGCAGAGGACCATATCGACCATTTGAAGGAACCTTTCAACATACTCAGACGGTAGGGAATGAAACTAAACATAGACAAATGCGTGTTTGGCATAGCCTCAGGGAACTCTTTGGTCTTCTTAGTGTCACAACGGGGGATCGAGGTCAACCCAGACCAAATCAAAGTTATCGAAGGGATACCGGAGCAACTGACTACTAAAAAGCAAGTCCAAAGGTTCAATGGTTGATTCGCCTCTCTATCGAGATTTATGTCACGGTCGTCTACAAATGTCATAGATTTTTTGGCGTACTCAAAAAGGATAATGGCCTTGAGTGGATGCCTAAATGCGTACAAGCTCTATGAGAGCTAAAGGCGTATTTGTCATCACCACAGTTGCTCTCAAAGCCTGAACCCGGGGAACATCTCCTCGTCTACATGTCTGTCTCCGAAGTAGCAGTAAGTGTAGTCCTGATCCAAGAAAGTAAAGGTACGCAATCTCCCATTTATTACATTAGCAAAATACTCGTCGACACCAATACAAGTACCCACACCTCGATAAACTGGCCTTGGCACTTGTCATAGCTTCACCAAAGCTTAGACTCTATTTCTAGTACCACCTTATCTCAGTCGTTACCATATTTCCTCCGAGAGGCATTTTACATAAACCCGAATTATCGGGGAGACTGGCCAAATGGTTATCGAGCTAAGCGAGCAAGATATCACATATCAGTCGTGAACAATGATACAGTCGCAAGTGCTCGCCGACATTATCGCAGACTTTCGCGCAAAGATAATGCCTGAGGTCAAGAAGGAAGCAGTACAAGCTACTCTCCTACACCGATGGAGCCTTCAACGCTTATGGATATGAATTGGGACTCATATTCGAGGTCCCTACCGGTTAAGCAATTTGCCAATCCATAAGATGCCCAGATATGACTAACAATGAGGTCAAGTATGAGGCCATAATTGCAGGATTGAGACTAACACTCAAGTATGCGGCGAAGCGATTAAGACTCCATTGTGATTCCCAGCTCGTAGTCAACCAAGTCACACGAAATTTCCAAATCAAAGAACAAAGGTTGCAAATATATCATACTGAGATCTATAAGTTGCTTCCCAAGTTCGACGAATGCCAGCTCGACTAGATTGGCTGCAGCCACAAAAAACATCACGATCGTGGATAAAAGTGTAGTCCACCTCCTCAACTTATCGCTAGACCAAATAGAGGTAAGATCTGTAAGCTTAACTTAGGAGTGGCACAATCGTATTATCACTTACTTATAGGACGTCACACTCTCAAACGACAAAAAAGAAACCAAAAAACTAAGAATGCAAGCAGCTAAATCAATCTCCTCCATAAAGACCTATACGAACGGATGTACGGCGGCCCTCTAGCAAAATGTTTGGGCCTAAACCAAACCCAGCGTGTCCTCGAAGAATTTCATGAAGGTCATTACGGAGCTCATTCCGGCTATCGAGCATTTGTTAGGTGTCTCATACGAGCAGGATACTATTGGCCCACTATGAAAAAGGACACCTCAAACTTTGTGAAGAAATACGAACAATGTCAGAAATACACCCCAATAATTCACCAAGCAGGCGAATATCTCCACTCAGTCACCTCTATATGGTCATTCATATAGTGGGGAATGGATATTGTGGTCCCCCGCCCAGTAAGGTGAGGTAATATACGATTTCTTTTGGTTTTACTAACTATTTATCTAAATGGGTGGAAGAAGGAACGTTCGCCCAAATACGCGAATAAGAGGTAATTGCCTTCATATGGAGAAACATCATCTGTCGATTCATCCTACCCAAAGAGATCAACTACGACAACGGAACCTAGTTTAGGGGAAAGAAAATTATTGAATTCTTTGAGAAATGGCATATTAAGAGGATACTCTCAACCCTGTTTCACCCGATGGGTAACGACAGGAAGAATCCCCCAACAAGTCCATATTAAACATCATGAAGAAAAAACTTGAAGATACCAAGGGGCTGTGGCCGGAAATATTCCCAGAAGTATTATGGGATTATAGAATCACCCTGAAGACGAGCACAAAAGAGACACCCTATTCTATGGTCTATGGGACCAAAGCAGTCATACCAGTCGAAGTTAGAGAAACCAACCTAAGGTACTCCCACGAAAACGGTAATAATAATGACTAGAATAGAATGAAGGAACTCGTTAAGATCGAAGAACGAAAAGATATGGCATACATAAGGATGGTCGACTAAAAACATCAAGCAAAACGTTACTATAACAAGAAAGCAAAGGTTCGACTGCTCAAAGTCTGGGACTACGTACTCAAAGCCAAAACTCAAGCAAGCATAGATCCACGGGAAGGCAAACTGGGATCAAACTGGGACGACTCATACAAAATTACAACCAAAGCAAACAAATGTTCGTTCCAATCAGTAATGATGGAAGGAAAATAATTTCCGAACAATTGGAACATCAGCAACCTTAAATACTTCAACTTCTAAAAGGAAGAGGCGCCCCCAAGTCATACTCTTTTTTGCTCACTTGAGTTTTGTCCCATGGGTTTTCTTAAGGAGGTTTTTAACGAGGTGACAAAAGGGACACTTAGAGTTGATGTATGCGAAGAATGGACTGTTTTTCTCTTTCATTGCCTGACTCCTCAATACTCTCCAAGTCGAACAATAAAGGGACTAGATAGATTGGGACTGGAACATCAACCAATGCCCAAAATTTGTAACTTTCTCCAATCATGTAATAAGAGCAACAACGTCAAAGTAATAAGAAACTTATGCTTATCGGAAATACCTTAATAGAGGTTAAGTTCGACCCAACTCGAACAACACCTATCGACTCTCGGCCGCATATTAACAAAAGGTTAAGTTCAACCTAGCTTGGACAACACCTATCATCTCTTGGACGCACATTAACAAAATGTTAAGTTTGACCTAACTCGAACAACACTTATCGACCATGGGTCACACCTCAATAAAGGTTAAGTTCAACCCTACTCGAACAACACCTATCAGCCCTCGGCCACGCTATTAACAAAGGTTAAGTTCGGCCCAACTCGAACAATGCCTATTGGCCCTCAGCCATACCTTAACAAAGGCTAAGTTTGACCCAGCTCAAATAACCCCTATCGGCCCTCGACCATACCTTGACAAAAGGGTAAGTTCGACCTAGCTCGAACAACACTTATCGGCTGTCGGTCGCGCCTTAATAAAAGGTCAAGTTCAACCCAACTCAGACAATACTTATAATAGGTTAAAATTTGACCAAGTTCAAATGACATCTATTGACCCCCGGCCACATTTTTATAGAAGGTTAAACTTAACCGAACAAGAAGCTAAGTCCGACCAAGTTCAAACCTAACTGATCGATCCGAATACATACTCGATCTACAAAGGGGTAATTCAGCCTATAACTATTCAAACCAAAGATTACGACTAGTCAAAGAACAATAGCAAAAGTATGAAGGAGCAAAATATGCAAAGTACATGAACACATAATGGCAAATAAGAAAGGCACAAATGAAAGCAAAAACCAACTTTGGTATTCATAGACAAAGGTTTCTTACAAAGGCTCTTGAAGATACCAACAAAAATACACAAAATTATAAAAACAAACTATTGTTGGCCATCGCCATCACGACCCAAAGCGTCTTCACTGGTCTGGTCTACAACGTCGTCACCACTTCGATATTCAACTCCCTCTTCATCCTCACCCCGAGGGTAATAGAATCGTACCAGGCCTCATCCTCAAGGTGATCTATAGCATCTTCCTTGTCCTCGTCTTCTTCACCGGGATAAGGCATAATCGGGTCGTATCCACAAGCAACCCAAGCCTCGCGAGCCTTGACCCGAGCATCCTCAAAGTCCGCGGCAGCAACAGAGCCTGCCACATGCATGTAAGGCCCCATAAAATATTACCTCGAACCTGGAGTTTCGTTGTGTCGACGTAGGCTAATGTGTTCAAAGATTGTAGAAAACAAGTTGTGGTACAGATTTTTGGGTTGTGCAATGCATAGTGGAGTTGGTAGAAGAATTTACAAAAAATGACGAGTTTGTGGTCCATTATGCTATAGCGGATCAGTTCTAGTGACCACATAATGAACTAGAAGCAACTCAAATTTTGAAAACTATTTTTGTTTGCCACATAATGATTATGATATCGCGAAATTGCATCGCAAAATGGACCAGACCCAACCCAAAATTTGAAAATCATTTTGTGGCCATTTTGCTGGATGCATAATCATTCTACTATCGCAAAATTACATTGCAGATTGACATACCATTTTGTGGCCATTCTACTGGCCACATATCCATTCTACTACCACATAATTAACTTTGGGGGCATTTTGGAAATTTTTTTATCCGACACTATTTTGATATAAGGCCTTAGGGTCATTTTACAAGATAAAATATGATATTTTAGAGAGAAGAGAGAGATATTCTAAAGAGAGAAGGAAGGGCACCAACATCTTCATGCTGCAAATTCTTGTTCAAACTTTGGGGATTCAAGGGAGAAATCCACAAGATCTTCATCTAAGAAGTAAGGTTCTACTCCCTAGCCTTAAATTTCGGAATATGGACTTAAAGTAGGTAATAAGAAGTATGATTCTTGGATGTGGGAGTTATCATATATGCATGCATGTACCAACAAGGTTTGTGGGGAGGTCATTAAACTATGTGTAAACTCTTGGTGTTAGATTGGTTGTAGGGTGAAGGAAATCTTGTAGAAGGATCTTGTAGCTAATTTGCACACATAGTGGTTGTTGAAATACTCAAATGAATTGAAACCACGAGTATCTCCCTAATTATGGTTCAATTTTATCATGTTTCTAAATAGATTGAAGTTGTTAAGGCTTTCGAAATATTGTAGTAATTTAAGGAAGCTCAAAGGGGCGTATGTTGGCTAAACTTCTCTCTTAGAATTGAATCGCATGATGTTCGCATAAGTCCCAAGTATGATGGGTCAATTTCTTATTTCTCATGTTCCAAGATATTTATTATAAACTTGACTATTCCTAATAAACCTTGTGTCAAAGATATATATATGTTTAAAATGTGTTCCGGATGCTCTTATCATATTAGGTTATCCTTCGGGAACGTGTTCAAAGTATGAGTTGTGTATTAAAATGTTATGACTTCGAGTCGTGTTCCAAATGAAAGTTACTATGCGAAATTGTGGAGGAAAAATCAATGTACTTAAGACTCTTAATTGTTCATACGTGTACTGAAAGTCGTGAATAGAGATGCTTTGTTGTTAATAATGTATAAAGATGCTTGAAAGTGAAAGGAGTGAGCTGGGAATATAAAGTGTAGCTACCGTGCCAAGAATGAAAGTTATACTTATGGCCAACAGTACCAATGAAATGAAATGATGTGTGAAAGATTATGAAATGAGCCTTAATTGAATTGTTCTAAATTGACTCTGAAAATAGAATTGCCTAAAAGCTTATGTACTCAAGTCATGTCCAAAGGTTGTTCTAACTAATGCTATGCTTGGTAGGTATTTCCAATATTTTGAGTTCTTACATATTCATAAGTTGAAATTGTGTATTGCCCTTTTGGGGAAAGGTATTTCAAGAATAAATAGGGTTTCACTCGATTAAGATTTTAACTTGTGCTTCGATTGCCAATCATTCTGCTTATTTTTTTGGAAAGAAATCCACTGTGTTTAAAGACTTCATTACTAATGAATTTAGAGTTATGATTTCTAGAATATTCTATATGTTGATATTTATGATGATGATCCTTGAAAGTAAAGAAATGAAAGTGTGAAATATAAGATACAACCATCGTGCCATGAATAAAGAATCATATGTATGGCCAATGGAGCCAATGAAATAATGATGTTCTGAGCGGCTGAAAGTACTAATGAAGTGACATATGGTGTGAAAGGTTATGAGATGAACGTATTTGTACTTCTGTTTTCAATGCGTTATAAGATCATATTCCCTCATGAGAAGAGGATACAGTGTTCCTAAATATTATAAATGCTATTAATGTCTTATGATCACCCATGGCAAGTACAAGCAAGTGATAGTATCAACATGAAATATGGCTGCTTGCCAAAATAAGAATTATGAGTCATTGTATATTCCAATAGTTTCAATCATAGTATGTAAAAAGGCAGCTCAGTGCACTAAGCACCCGCTGTGTTCGGGGTTAGAAAAGGGTCGGACCACAAGGGTCTATCGTAAGCAGCCTTACCCTACATTTATGCAAGAGGTTGTTTCTACGGCTCGAACTCGTGACCTCCTGGTCACTTGGCAACAACTTTAACTAGTTACACCAAGGCTCCCCTTCTCAATCATAGTATGTATGCATCTAAAATAATAAATGCAAATGGCTTCGATGTTAAGTCCTCAAGAATCATGATCTTAGATAATTACCTTAAGATGATAAGAGGGTACATTCGAGAGATGTACTACACTAAATGATGATGAATCTTTGGAAAAATAATTTGGGCCATGTGCCAATGAAATCGACTTATTGATTCACCATATTGTGTTTCTCCATGATGAGCATGAACATGAAGTATTCCAATGATCCGGGAACTTACGACCTTAAATGTAATATTAATCATGTTGCTTTGAGTTTATATATGGTCATGTGTATAATGATGTATTATGAACCCTATGGACGGTCTATGAAACGTATATGTGTATTGTATATGTAACCCTATGGACGGGCTATGAAACGCATAGATGTATAATGTGTGATCCTATGGACGGGCTAAGAAATGCATATGGGTATAATATGTGATTCTATGTACGGGCTATGAAACGCATAGGTGTATACTGTGTGATCCTATGGACAGGATATGAAACACATAGATGTATAATACGTGATCCTATGGACGGGCTATGAAACACATAGGTGTATAATATGCAAACCCTATGGACGGGCTATGAAATGCATATGTGTATGGTATAGATGAACCTTATGAACGATCTATGAAATGCATAGTTGTACGGTATGAATAAACACTATGAACGGTCTATGAAATGCATAGGTGTATAGTATGGGTGAACGCTATGGATGGCCTATTAAACACATAGGTGCATAGTAAGAGAGGGATATGGACGGTCTGGTGAGATGCATAGCCAACACGAACAATAGGTGCCACTTTTATTGCCTTTGTTTATACATGTTAAATTTACATTATATTCTATATCCCACGCATAGTTCATATGGCTCAATTGATCCCAAAAGAAGTTCAGAATGATGTAAGTATAATAAGACTTGAAATGTGATTCTATGGGACATTTCGTAGTTTCTTGATGTACTTCATTTGCCTCTTATTTGAGTTATCGTATTTTCATATATTGCTCTATCTGCCTTACATACGAGTACTATTCCACATGTACTCACGTCCCTTTTGCCAGGGGTGCTGCATCTTTTAATGGGTATAGGTATAATTCTACTGGATAATATGGATCTTTGATAGGGATCTTCCTCGCTACTCAGCTTATGGTGAGCCCGCTACAGTTATAGTGGGTGTTTGAGTCTAGTTTATTTTATGTACTTAGGTATCTATTGTCATAGAAGCTCCATGTACACTGTGGGTCATGTACTTAAGTTTTGAGTTTTGTCATGTATTTATATTCAAAGTACTTACAATTACTTATAAAACTATGTATCCATCATGAGAAGAATTTTAGGCCATTGAGCCAAATGTATTCAATTTAAAAGTCAAGATCTAATTATGTTTTAATAAATCATGCATGAGTTACGATGAGAGGTGGATGTAACATAAGCTGGATCAATTGTGTTTATTCAGTTGAGCGCCGGTCACGCTCCCCAAGTTCGGGGCATGACAATGCAACTCATGAAGCACATCCAATCGGGCCTCGGCATGAATCCATTCTTCATACAACTCACATGGAACATTGGGGAAGCCAAAAGCCATAGATGAAGAAGGTCGTGCAAGATGTTTTTCCTTCTCGGCCTCCTGAGCAGTAACTCGATTATAAAGATCGGAGGTTTCTTTTTCCAACTACCCAATCCTTTCATCGAGCTATTCTTCTTTAGCCCTCACCATTAACAAGTCATTTTCTCGCTCAAAACAAATAGTTCAGTTTGCCAATTCAAGGAACTCTACCTTTCTCCGAGCCTCCGACCGAGCAGATTTCACCTTATCAAGCTCCACTTGCTTCTCTGCAACCTCGCTATTAAGAACCTTCGTCTTGAATTGGCACTCTTCAAGTTTCTCTCCCACCTTGCAGCTGGACCACTTAGGACCCGTACATCGCCGCCTTCGCAAAGCCGACACCGAAGCTATCGGTACTTCCTAAGGCACGTTGTATACTTGTTTTTCAAATTCACATAAATGTCTTTATGTCTCCTATCTTATCGATCACTCTTAATCTCTAGAATAATCCTCTACAAAACAATGAAAAGGAGTTAGAACTCACAAAGAAACCAAAGCATAAGGAAACGATAGTCGTATTTACCCGGAGAGCAAGATCAACAATATTATTCGACAGCGTGCTATCGTTTATCGTCTTGAGGGTCGTACCCTCAACCTCAGAACAAAGAGGACTGAGGGAAGGGAGTACTTCCTTAGTATTTACAAGCAGACTATGACCCATTGGGATCTTAATAGTTCTAGATCCCCCTTCCAACCTCACCTCGAGTTGAGTAAGTCCCTCGTCGATCATCCTCAACTCGTCCATATCCATATCGGAGTCATATCCCGCATCTTCTTTAGCAACAACCTTCTCTCTTCCATCAGATGAGGAAGGTACATCTATGGAAACACTAGAAGACGAAGCCTCATGTTGCCTCGAAAGTGCGAGTCTGTCATCAAGCATCCTGACTTCGACTGTCTCCCTCGCCGGACACATTGATGTGCTTACATTTATCTCTTCTAAGTACGGGACCTTGGAGGCAACTCCAATGCTCTTCCCAATGTGCAATGTGTCCGTCATTTGAAGAACGAAGTCGCCTTCCTCCAAGTCGATGGCTACTGGCCTTTCTCCTGCCGTATCCACAGCCCTCCTCTTACGAGGCATTAGACTACCGTCCTCAGGAGAGATATCATCATCCTCATCAATCAGTGAGAACAATTGAGGAGCATAAGCAGCGAACGAAACAGATACATGTTCTTAGATTGCGGCAGCCGAGGGAGAGGTCGGCACAGAAGCGCCGGTAGTCGCAATAGGGGCAGAAGCCTTCCTCCAAAAGGATGGCGCCGATACCCGACTCCTTCGAGAAGATCCCCTGCATAGGAAAGAAACAAACATTGAAGTCAACAAAATGAATCGGCGTACAACAAAAAATAAAATGACTATGGGTAAATAGAAAAGTTATATATCGAAGGAAGAGTCGATCTGAACTTTTTTATGAAGCTCGACCAATCGCGAATCCCTACGATGTGGGGGAGGATTTGCTCGACCCAGTCAAAAATGCGTGTGACCATATAGGAGGCTAATCATTGGCTACAAGGAAAGGAAAAGTATGTCAATTAATTCCGAGCAAGTAAAAAACATAAACAAAACGGGCACTTACGTGTGTAATTCCAAGTTTCGGGAAAGCCATCGATGTTGGCTACCACATCCTCGGTCCTGACGTAGAAAATATTGAGCTAGAACCGGTGACTGGCCTTATCGCCCGTCTTAACCACCAAACATTTTCCTCCACGATGGTGAAGATTCACCATCGTTCCCATATAGAAGCTAGGGGCGAAGAGATGAACCAAATGCTATAGTGTCAGCTCGGCAAATTTGTTCAGCATTCTATAGATGTATGGCGCAAGCTGAGCAGAGAAGACGCTGTAGTGACGATAGAATTCTTCCACCAAAGGAAAGAGAGGGAAAGAATAACTGATGAGAAAGGGATCAGTTCGATATGATTTGGAAGGCCGACCTTGGCTTGGAGTTCTGCCTATTCCTTAAACATCATTGTCGATAAGAAAATTCTAGGTGCGATGTCTGGTGATTTAGTGAGGTCAGACCTAACATCAGGATTGCTGGGAATATTTCCTCTACTGACAAAAATGCGTCATCATCAATAATAGTGGAAGCACCCCCCCCCCAAGAGAAGGAAACACAACTGCCAAAGGAGCAACACGACTCCCTTCACCAACGTTTGATAGTGAGTTAGACATGATGCAAAGTAATAAAGAAGAATAACAAGCAGGAAAGAATGGGATGGAGTAGAGCAACAGAGTGAGAAAAGGAATAGGGGTGTGCATTCGATTTATCGATTTGATTTTGACCCTTATCGATAATTACTTATCGATTATTGATTTGTACATATGCTTATCGTTATCATTTCAATAAGGTTTCGATTTTTTCGATTTCGATTTATTGATTTTTGGGGCTTATCGATTCGGTTATCGATTACACCAATAAGAAAATTTGCGGGATTCCAAGGAAAGTATATTGCTATGAACACGCCTAACTAATATAGACAAAAAGAAGCTAAAATAAGACGAACACCGTTTATAACATAAAAATTGTGTCAACAAGCACATGTAACGAAACTAAAGTAAGGGATCAAATGTATGCCACCAACACTCCAACGGTATAAAAAAAATAAAAATACATCATCACGGCTAATTCTATTTTCCATTAAATTTAACTTCATTCCCTTGAGCTTTAAATATGATCATTCCTTAAATGTGGTAGATGAAATAATAGGGTTAGGGACTTAGGGTAAAGGAAAGGGTATTATAGAATAAGGGTAAAAAAAATTGTATATCTTATCGGTTTATCGATAAACCGATAACCGAAGAGGACAAAATCGAAATCGAAATCGATAACTCAATAAGGAAAATTTTGAAATCGAAAACGATAAATCGATAAACCGATAACAAATAATCGATTCGATTTATCGATAAATCGATTCGAATGCACACCCCTAGAAAGGAAATTCAGAGAGGAAAATGGCAAGAAGACGGATGGTGCTCTGAAAACTTAGAAGAAACAAACTTCAAACTCCCAAAAACCTCTATTTATAGAGATCATGGCACTAAACCCAAACATGGCTCGTCATGATTGGAAACGAAATTAAAACTGCAGACCCAATCAAGGGTCATGCACGAATCAAGGTAGCATATTGGGAATATGCGTCATAATGACGCCCGATGTGATGACGTCATTCTAATCCTTGGACATGATAACTTTAACAAATTGCCCGGGAAACCTGAGGTATTTGAAATATACGGACCATAAAGGGCCATGTGGCATGTTCGATACGACGTTTATGACTCTTGCAGCTTACTCGATAAGTTCGACCAAAAATGACATTATCCGCTTATTAAGCTCACCTGCAAGGACGACCTCAATAAGCGGAGAGACTAACAGTATGGGTCAAAAATTATCTCTAATGTGATCAAACCATGTTAACATTAAGGAGGCATTCACGGACTGCCGTGTGTTATCAGTACGACTTCAATAAAGACCCGCCCAAAGTCGAAGCGGTTCCAGAAGCAATGAAGGTTGCGGTCGAAGTGTCAGGAAGGATCAAGGTCGAGGTCGAGCATCCAAGACATGGTTATAACGGCTAGTTCTAGGACATGACACAAAAGAAAATATTCTAGTGGATATTCTTTGTACCTGTACTATTGGGGTTTTTAGGAATATGTTCCCTGTAAGTAGAAAAAGAGACGATGATATGATACATAAAAAATATTCAGTTGTAAGAATACACATGGACTTTATTGAGTGAATCTGACCCTATTGCAAACATCCTAAAAATACCTTTACTAAGATTCTTGCCTAACTTTTCCACTTGATCCAAGAATAATCTGAATGTTCAAAGGCTTGTCATTCATTCATTCATTATTGTCAGAAGGAATATCAACAAATCTCACCCCTTTTCGGGTGACTCATATGTTCTTATTTACATAAATACCACCTATTGCTATTTATTATTATTTAGTGTTATCGTCCATCTTTTTGAATTATTGAATACTGTTATTATTGCTTATATTCATTACCATTCGAATAAACATACATATTATCTGCCATAAAACCGATAACTTTATCTTTGGATATTATTATTAGCTAATATTGACTCTATTTTACTTAAATGTAACTGATTGAACCCAAATCAAAATTTTTGGGTCAAACAAGCAGGTTAGACCTTGCATGTGGAATTCTATCTAAGAGGACTAATTGACTTGGTTGTGATGTTGCCATTACGAAATTATTTTCAAGTATTTAGCTCTTTCCCCGTACTTCATGTCTCAGCGTCTAATAGAAGAGGCAGATATAATTAATGCGGTTTTATAGGTTCAACTAAATTTATTGTTCTCAGCTTAGAACTACGTATACCAACAACAAAAAAGAACTTGAAGGTATATGTATAATAAGATTAATGCCACTAACTCAAAATTTTAGATTCATCTCGATTTAAATAGTACCACAACTCCTTATTTCTCTATCTTGTGAGGGGTAAGGCAAAACAACAAAAAGTAGAAAGTAATAGTCAAAAGGATTGAAAAAATATATTCCGAGTTTATTTTTTTCATTATACTAAAAATATATTTTTATTTTTATTTATCGGTTTTAGCAAATCAAATTTTTTTTTCTCCTTGTTTTACTCTTATCAGTAAATACTCATTCCCCAAATTATTTCTCAAGACTTTTTGAAACGCTATTATTATTAGGGGTTATATGGTAAAATATATATTACAATTATTATTTTTTAAGGGCGTGAAAAGCTTAAATTGGACAAATAAACAGAGGATTATACTATATTTTACTAGTAGTAGTAGTTTTTTGCTTAGAGAAGATCAAGAATCAACGCCCTTGAGTGTAAAAGAAGAGTCATTGAGAAAGAATAAAGTCATTTTCCCAATTTATGACAATATTATCTTATGGGATCTCTCTCAACTTTTGGAAGCTTCTGATTGTTTATATCTACGCACTTTCTCGTATGCCATATTAGTTTGGAATGACTAGTCAATTTGAGCCTTAACACACATGGTGGGTTTGATCCAGATTCCAAGAGTTAGCAAAATGAGAAATAGTAAAAGCCAAAGAAAAATAAAACATTTTGCCAAGAATACATTTAACAGGTGACTGACTTTCATGGATGTATATCCATTTAGGTTCCTCAGATTCAACAAATTGCCTCTCTCTTTTCAGTACAAACTCCCAAAATACATCCCTATTATAGTCCACAATTGTCTCCAATCTTTTTCGCCACTATAAAGTCTAGCACTTAGCAACATGTGAATTTGGAACATGCTATGCCTAGACAACTTGCTGTTCTAGTGGAACGCCAGTAGATAAACAGAAAAGCTAAGCAAAATACTTGTTCCCTAAATAATTATTTTACTACTCCCTCTGTCCCAATTTATATGGGGAACTCAGATTTCAAGAGTCAAATTTCTTAATTTTGACCCTTAATTCGGACATAGAATATATAAGTTTTTTTACAAAATTTATATATTTGGAAATTACGTAGAAAATACTATAAGTCACATAACTAATAATAAAAGGCATATGAAAAAATTGTAATCAAAGAAAAATTCGTTTGATTCTCGAAATTAAAACACCACATAAATTGGACAGAGGGAGTAGTTTTTTTCTAAGCGGAAGGAGAGCCTTGCAACAACGGAAAATTTATCTCAGTGTGACCTATATGTCACGCGTTCGAGCCGTGAAATCAACCACTGATGTTTGCATCAGGATAGTCACACTCTCTTTGGTGCAGTTCTTCTCCGTTACTCTGTATGAATACGATATGATTCGTGCACCGAGCTGAATTATTTTTTTTCCAGCAGTGCAGGAAAAGAGCTGAGATCACGGGTATGTTTTTCTAATATTTTGTTTATATGTCAAATTAAAAAGGGAAAGAATCTTAAGGGGAGTGGTTAGAAGTCAGATGTTGATTTGGCCAACCATTCACTAACGAAGATATTGCAGAAGGTGTTCCCTTGTCGTCCCAAAATATGCGGACCTGTTCACCTTTCCCCTCTCATTTGATCCAAATATAATTGTTGATTCACTCATGCAAACTACATATAAACAACTCACTTTTTAAAAACAAGTTTATATATTATATACTCTGATTGCTTGAGTTTTCTTGTTATTTTGTTGTTATTGTTGTTGGTACTATTTTGGGTTATTGCTTCGGGCTACTACTATATTATATACATTATTGTTTTTCTTTTTGATAATGTTGTGACTATACTTGTTTCGAGCCGATGATCTATCGGAAAGCCTCTCTATTGTAGGAGTAAATATGCGTACGGACTACCTTCTTCAAATTCTACTGATATGATTACACTAAGTTTGTTACGTTTTGTTATTGTATATTATAAGAACTTATATATTAACAGTGGCTTTAGGCCTCCAAATTTGGGGGCCCCCATTTTTTATTGACAATAATTTTATGTATTATTTTTTATAAAAAAAAATTGATTATCTTAAAGTTAAAACTTAAAAGGTATTACTTTTTTTACAAAAAGGAAAAAAAATTATTTTTTACTGATATTAACCCTTGAGTTTGAATAACCCGAAGCATATAAAAATATTGACTTAACCTTGATTAAAACACAATAGCCACTCTTACATGATAGTTTAGGCTTATTTTTTAAATTATATAGCATTAAAAAAATATTATAAGTATAAGATAAAATTCTAATCGATATACTTAATAAGATAACATGACTTGATTTTTTTTTAATGCTTATATTCCTTATAGAATAAAATATACTATAATAACTGCATCCGGAAAAGAAGTTTTACCAAATTAAAATTGATAAAATCTTGTATATGATCAACAATGTCTCACGAGAAACTAACTAATCAAATTAGCAGTATTATCAGTTGAAAAAGAATTATTAAAATAACTCGATTAAATAAAATTATTAATAATTTTTCATCTAATTAAGTTAACAAATATACTTCAAATAAAAATATAATTTTTTAAAAATAAATTAAGGCCTATCATCAAATTTTTGCTTTAGGCCACCAATAATGTTGAGCAGCCCTGCAACAAGTTGGCGTCCGTAGAAAGTTGGTATTATTTTGGTGGGACTACATTAATACATCCCTTAATTAATTAGCACCAGTATAAACACTTTCTCTTCATTTGTTTATATATCTGATGCATGTGACTTCAATAATATACCCTTAATTCCTAAAAGAGAAACAACTGACGAAAATAACACGATCCATTTTTTGCTTTAGAAACATAGTGGAAACTTACTTTATCTTCTTTTCATTAGAGAATGCAAGTTTAATTTGCAACGGATTAATGTGGATATTGTTCTTAATGTTCATAAAGTGAATATTCTATACTTTTAAATTAAGATCGTTTTAATCATATTTTAAACTGTCAAGCCTAGAACGGAATCAAAAGTATATTTCTTTGCATTCCGTTTGATATAAGAATAGCTTTTGTTATTGCATTTACCCTCAAAATCGGATAACAACTGAGCTTATGCGCGGTTTTAAGGATGCATTATCTAACTTGATATAAATTGAAAATCAGATTAATACTGAAATTAATGATAGAAAAATAAATGTGAACCACACAAGTTGAACAATCTTGGTCTTGAAGGTTGGTCACCATCGAGTCAAAAATGTCATTATCGATATCGGAACAAAATGATGCGCTAATAGGAACTAGTAATAACAGTATATTGCTTTGGGATGCGTGTTATAATGTGTCTTGCAAATAATTAAACCCTCTTTATATAGTAGGGAAATCCTACTTTTGGTACAATTCTATAAAAGGTAAAAAGTCTCATAATTTGCTAATTAACTGGTTCCTCATTAATACATGCCGAGATTCCCGCCGTGATACCCGATCGGTTACGGATATTTCTGCCTTCTGTTACCTGGTCCGACAATGTTACCTCGGTCTCATTCGGAATCAGGGTCGATTCCGGGGTCATGGACTCAGTAACCTCGAAGACGGGTTTTCTAACCTCATATTCTGGTTCGATGGAACCCGGGATCGATCTTCAATTCATTACGTTTTAATCCCGATCTGTCATGCAATAGATGAGCTCGATTTCGACAGTATACAGTTAGTCCCCTCATTTTTTGGAGTGTAAACGACGAGAAACGATATGAGTCCCCGATCCTTATCTCGATATTTTGCGTCAAAAACGACAAAAATGGACGAAACGTCTCGTCAATCACGTCTTAATGGCATTAAATGTTCATCAGTTTGAAAATTATAAATACTTCATCATTCATTAATTCAAACTTTACATCTAAACCTCTTCCACTCTTGTTCTTAAAAAATATTTGCACTTTCTAACACTTGTACCAAAATTTCTTGAGGTTTTTACAAGAACTCTCGGTTATCTGCACTGCAAACCATTAAGCATAACCTTTTAACTTCCTCTTCTTTATCTTTATTCAAAAGAAAAATGGGGAAGACTTCTAAGATAGTTCCACAAAAAGAAACTGCCTCTTCATCACGACCAGCCGGTGAGGAACCAACGAGGGAACCTCTTCTTGAAGAGTTTATTCCTGGCGGATGCTCGACCAGTGCTGATTTCAAGGTCAATAAAACCTCGCCGGTCGATGTGAGCCGGTCTCGAGATATATATGCTCGGTCACCGATAGTCTCCTCACCAAGGTCAAGGAGGATTGCAACTGGGTTGGTTAGCACGTGGTGGTGCCTACGCCCGAGGAAGCGATTACTACCCACGTGGAGGATTTTTTAAGTGTTCACACTTATCCCTTCACGTTGGGCCCCTTGGACCCGTCATTGCCTTTTATAAAAGGCACGAGGTGACCCTAGGTCAAATCCATCCGTCTTTCTGGAGGATAGTAATTCTCCTCCGCTTCTTCGTAAACAAAATCGAGGGGTGTCCCTTCACCATAGATCACCTCATGCGTCCATACAGCCCCCGACTCTATCGAGGGGGATTAATAAAATTTGCATGTCGGGCCAGTAAGGCCCCATTCTCGAGTATAGACAAAGATCGGGACCGAGGTTGGTTGGGCCGATTCGTTCGAGTAAAGACCTCAGATTTACTCTTGACCAAGGACATGCCATATCATGAGAAATGGAACATGAAACGTAAGTATAACCTTGCCTTTAAGACTTCGTTTATTGCTTTTCCTTTTCCTCCCTTCTTATTGATGTTTTGTGGTGCAGCTATTGCTCGGATGCCAGATGCAGTTCCTCGACTCAAGGAGTGGGTCGAGGGCATTGTGTCACAAAATCCCTATTCTGAGTGCACGTGGCGCGAACTTTTAAAGGGCCGGTGGGAGCCATGTTCCCATGGTGAGTTTTCTTTTCCGAATTAATAATACTTGATTTTTTCCTCGTGCCGTTGAGTTCTTATTCATTCTGTTTTCTTTTGTAGGTCTTTCCAAGGATGTTGCTACGAGGCCTCCATCCAGTGACGAGGATGTACCCGTCGAGTCCCCTTCTTCGAGGCAGGGTGATGAGAAGAAAAGGAAGAGGGCCCCGAGTTCTTTGAGCTCGGAAAAGAAGAGAATAAAAAGAAGTTTGGTGCGTAAATCTAAGGGTAGCACCAGTGCTCGGGTGCCCTCTTCGAACTCACCCCACTGGTTGAGGGATGAGTCAAAAGAAGAAGAAAACTCTGAATTAGTGACCCGCGTGTAGTCAGATCTCAAGGTACGATGGGCCTTCGAATCGGTAAGAGATTAAAATGAATTGCCTCGACTCGGGGAGGTTGATGAGGTAGCTTTAGCCGAAGATTCTGAACCAGAAGGGGGCGAGGCCACTTTGCCTTGAGATAGGGAGGTCGATAATCAAGTCGTAGCCAATTCTTCCCGGTCAGTGGATCATGCCCCGAAGGGCATACTCGGAGTGATAGACATCTCCGGTTTACCTTTATTTACTGAGTCTATGTTTACCGAGGCTCAGACGTTGAACGGACAACCCAACGAAGAGCCATAAGGGGTAGTAGACCCCTTTCAAAACATTTTTGATGGTGTAGACTCTACTGCTACCGAGGATGTCACCGGGTTGGGTAATTTACCATTGTCGAGGAAGAGTCCATCATCCGGGGCGAGTGGACCTTGCTCAAGTCCCAAACTAGTCAATCGGTTCCTGGCTCTGAGTGCGAATCCTGACCAGAAATGGTCGATCGTTATATCTATCCAGAAAGACGACCGGGTTCTTTGTGCCCCCGTAGGGGTGGCTAGTTACCTCCGATTCTTGGTGACAGAGGAGGACCGGGCCAAGATGAATGAGGTGGAAGCGCCTTGCTTGTTCAATGAAGCTCAACAGCCATTAAATTGGGTAACTTCAGATACTTCTTAATAATTTCTAGTTTATAGTTAGATTAGTTTATAGGTGATCATAACTCCTTTATCTGTGTTTGTAGGCCTTGGTACTCCACCATGAGACGTTCATCTACCATTCGGAAGAGCTGGACCAGTACGAGGTCGAGATCCGAGGGCTCACTGAGAAAAGAGATACTTACAAACTTCTTAGTGAGCAAAAAGAAGGGGAGGCTAAGACCTTTGGGTTGAGTTAGAGGTGGCTCGGAAAGAGCTTGCCGACCTGGTTGATCAGGCAAGAAGAGTTTTTGAAATTTGTGACAACAAATCAGACATGGTGACTTACGGTCCAAACCCGCAGGTCCAACAGAAGCTTGTCGGATCGAGCAGCTCCGGGAAGAGGTAGATATGGCGTAGGTCGAGGCCGAAGAGTGGAAAAGAAACATGGACCGCTTGGCCTCAGAAAAAGAGTCTGCCCGGGCACAACTGGCTTCGGCTGAGTTCCAGCTCTGAAGTGTGAAGGAAAAGGATTTTATGCAGGCCAAAAATCATCGAAGAACTTCAGTCGCAGCTGAATTCGGCCGTCTCCGATCGAGAAAATTTGGCCAATGAGCTTTAGACGGCCAGGTCAGAGGCCGAGGTGGTCAAGGCTGATGCCAAGGAGATGGTCGCTGTTTACAAGACCGATGCCGAAGAGGCCCAAGTTCGAGCAAAGGACATCATTGAGCACACTAAGTGGCAGTCTCGAAGGGAGTCCCTTGAGGAAATTCATGCTCGTGTTTTGACTTAACGGTTGAAATTGAGAATGCAAAAAAGCTCGGAGCTGAGGCTAGAAAATTGGCCTATCCCGAAGATGAAGAGGAACCCGAAGACTTGGGTGAGTCCGAGGATAGTGAAGATCTCGAGGGTGACAAGGCGGCCCCCAGCAAAGATTAGGCAACTTAGGCTCTTTGTAAATATTTTTTTTTGTATTTTTGTTGAGGCCATTTGGCCTTTGTAAAAAAATTCATCGAGTTGTTTAGCCCTTGTAAGAATATTTTTTTATTATAAATATAAGGCTTTTTTCCATTCAACAGCTTTCGATTTTTCACTTTGCCCTATGTACTTTTATTTGCAAAGATCTAAATGTCTTAGCATGAAATAGTTAGGTTTTGTTCAGAAACTCGAAAAAACCCTGCCTTCAACTTTATTTCGTTTTAAGGCATCATGGGGGTTCGGTGTGATTGAAAGTTTTTCTTTCCCCCAAGTACTTAGACTATTTTTTTATGTCACAGTATGCCGAGAGTAGCCTTTAGAGCCAGTCTAGAAATTTTAAGGCCTTGTTGTCTTTGTTACGGGACCTCTGACGTCTCCAAGTTTAATTTAACCATGACCTTTTTAGATCGGGTGTCACCTAGTGGGTCGACCCGAGTTATTCGGGCTTGCCTAAGATAGTGGGGATGGTCGTAGCCTTTAATATTTGGGCGTTGCTTGATAGGTCTTATGCCCCCGAGTGAGAGTGATTGTTCGAACTCGGATTAAGGTGGCCCTTGGGATCGATACCTTTAGGGGACCGGGGAAATTCCTTGAGAAATGCAAGATTTTTTTTAAAAGGACAGAATATTTATCCGCAAGGGAGAGACTTATTTTTATTCTTGTCTAAAACAGTTATACATGCATACATGCTTTATGCTAGGGCTCGAGCAATCTATGCGGGTACGGTTCGTTTGACCGTTTGGCCCTTACAATAAATCCTACCTATCGAGACCCTTCCATCATGAAGTTCTTTCCTTGCTAAAGTCGGTATCCAAGGGCAATGCCTTCCAGTATTCGAGGTTGATCATAGAGAGAAGCCTTGGATACTGTTAATGTGATCCTTAACACCGATTCATGACCGACCTTATATTCTAAGTTAGCATGATCCATTATTGCTTCGTTAAAAACCTTGCCGAGAAAACCATTTGGGAGAAAACCGGTTCAAGGGAAAGAGAGTGCAACACGTTCCTTCAGACCTAAAAGTCTGTTCCACTTCTTATTGGTTACCTGCAGGTGTTAGTTCAAAAATAAGTAAAAAGGAAAAGAACTAGATCGTACCTTAGTAGTAGTATCGTTTCAAGTGAGTTACGTTCCAGTTATTTGGTAGCCTTTCACCGTTCATTGCCCCAAGTTTGTACAATCCTTTTCCGGCGACTTCAAGAATTTGGTAAGGTCCTTCCCAGTTCGGCCCTAACTTCCCTTTGTTTAGATTCCGGGTTTTTAATGTGACCTTCCTTAGTACCAAGTCCCCGACATTGAAGTGTCGAAGGTTGGTCCTTCAATTGTAATACCCTCGATCCGCTGTTTTTGGGCAGCCAACCAGATGAGGGCAGCTTCGCGCCTTTCGTCTAATAGCTCCAGGCTCGTACTCACGGCCTCGTCATTCGATTCCTTTTTTGCATATTAGAATCTGACACTTGGTTCACCGATTTCAACCAGTATCAGAGCTTCAGCACCACAAACCAGTGAGAACGGGGTGGCCCCGGTACTAAATTTTGAGGTCGTACGGTATGCCCATAGGACTTTGGGTAGGATTTCCTTCCATTTTCCTTTGGCGTCGGTTAACCTCTTTTTGAAGTTTTGGAGTATGATTTTGTTGTTCGATTTGTCTTGTCCGTTCCCACTAGGGTGATAAGGAGTTGACATGATCCTTTTGATCTTAAGATCCTCGATAAACTTGGTAACTTTGTTGCCGATAAATTGTTTCCCGTTGTCACAAACGATTTTGGACGGCATTCCGAACCGACATATGATGTGGTCCCAAATGAAGTCGATGAATTCCTTCTCCCTGACCTTCTCGTACACCTGGGCTTCAACCCACTTAGAAATATAGTCAGTCATAAATAATATAAATTGAGCCTTATCGGGTGCCTAAGACAGAGGGTCAACGATATCCATTTCCCACTTCATGAATGACCATGGTGACAAGACCGAATGCAGCAGCTCCCCGAGTTGGTGAATCATCGGAGCATGTCTTTGGCATTCATCACATTTTTGTACGAACTCTTTCGCATCTTTTTCCATGCCGATACAGTAATAGCCGTCTCTGATTACCTTTCAAACCAATTATTTGGCGCCTGCATGATTTTCGTAGGTGCCCTCATAGACTTCCCTCAGAACGTACTCGGTATCTCTTAGTCCCAGACATATTGCTAGTGGGCCATTAAACATTCTTCTGAACAAGGTTCTGTGTTCGGACAAGCTGAATCGGGTTGTCTTTGTGCGCAGGGTCCTCGATTCTTTTGGATATGAGGGTAGTTTCCCGGTCTTCAAATATTCTACATATTTGTTTCTCCAATCCCAAGTCAAGCTTGTAAAGTTTATTTTGGCGTGACCTTCTTCCACCACCGATCTCATGAGCTGTACAACTACCCTCGAGTTGAGCTCGTCGTCTTCGACCGATGACCCTAAGTTTGCAAGGGCATCGACCTCGCTATTTTGGTCCCGAGGTACGTGTTGCAAAGTCCACTCTTTGAACCGATGTAATGTTACCTGCAACTTATTTAGGTACCTTTGCATTCATTCTTCTCTGACTTCAAATGTTCTGTTAACTTGGTTCACCACAAGGAAGGAGTCACGCTTAGCTTTGATCACCTCTGCCCCTAAGCTTTTGGTCAGTTGGAGACCTGCAATCATGGTCTCATATTCGGTCTCGTTGTTAGTCAATTTAACAGTTATAATGGATTCTCTAACTATATTGCCTGTGGGTGGGTTCAGTACGATGCCAAGTTCGAACCCTTTTGCATTCAAGGCACTGTCCATGAAGAGCATCCGGATTCCTAAAGACATCCCCAAGTTTACCAACAACTCTCTTTTGACCTCGGGTATTAGGACCGGCGTAAAGTCGACCACGAAATCTGCTATAATTTGAGACTTAATGGTTGTCCGGGGTCGATACTTAATATCGTACCCGCTGATTTTCACGGCCCATTTGACCAATCGTCTCGAGAGTTCGAGTTTATGCATTATATTTCGCAACTGGTAAGTTGTCATAACACATATAGGATTGTAAGCACGTGATTTTTGCCCTATATGAGAATTACTCCCAAAAAATTCAAAAATAAAATGATTTTTCTTTGGTGTACAATTTTGTGATATTTTGAAGAATTATTTGTATTTGTCTGTGCGTGTTTATTCGCTAAATTAATAAAAAATACAAAAATATGTCGCATTTTGCATGTAGGATTTAATTCTACAATTGTTAGTAATTAAAATTGTTTTACAAAAATTAAAAATTACAAAAATAGGCATCGTTTGCATTTTTAGCATTTAATGTCCAAATATACAATTTTATGCTTAATTAATACTTAATTGTGCGTTAATTGTTATTGGGAGTTAATTTGCGCCTTTATAACTTAATTTAGTTCTTAATAATAGTTTAAGTATTTTTATAATTTAGTTTTAGAAAAATAAAAGAAGAAAAGAGAGCGAAAATATAAAGAAAGTCGGAATTGGGCCTCTTCTTCAATTTCAAGCTATAGGCCCAAAAAATGGCCCAATCTTCCCTACGACCCAGTCCATTTCGAACTGGGTCGACCCAGTCCATTAACCCAACACCCCTTCTTCATTTTTGTCCAACACAAAACAAAACCAAAAAAAATAAAAAAATAAAAAGTGAATTATCACTATTAATAGTTTTATTTTTTGTTTTTTTATATATAAAAAAAAATCCGAAAATATTTTATTTTATTTATTATTTTTATTTTTTAAATATATATATATATATATATATATATATATATATATATATATATATATATATATATATAGTAATTTCGGAAATGATTTTAAAAAAATAAAAAATAAAAAAATAAAAAAATGTAAAAGAATGTAGAAAATTTAAAAAAAAAAAGTAAAAAGTTTTAAAAAATTTAAAAGTAAAAGAAGGTTGGAATTAAAAAATAAATATAAAGATATCTGAAAATTTAAAAAATTTAAAGTAATTGAAAGTAGCATTTTTAAAAGAAAAAGAAAAGATAGTGGTTTATTTTTTAAAGAAAAGTTAAATAAAGTGAGATTCTCTTTTAAAAAAAATAAAAAGTGGGATTTTAAATAAGATAAAGTAATTAAAGTTGGAATTTTAAAAATAAAAGTAAATAAAGGTGGGATTTCTTTTTCTAAAAAAATAAAAGCAATTTGTAAGTGGGATTTCTTTTAATTAAAAAAATAATAAAAATAATAAAAAAATAAATCTGAAAATTTCGAAAATTTTGCTATAAATAGAAGAGAAAATTTAGGAAGAAGGGTGGAAAAAAAGAGAGGAAAAACTAGATAGAGAGAAGAAAAAAAGAGGGGGCGGAGTGAGAAGTATACACCCGATATACATTCTGGATACACTGAATATACAGGGGCAGAATTCATTTTGGAGAGTTTTGAAGTTGAAAAAGAATAGTTACTGCTTCATTGCCTCGCTTAAGATCTGAAATAGTCAGAACCTTCCTACCTTTTACTTCTTCACTATACTTGGAGTCGTTTATAGTCTCCTGGGTTTTCTGCTATTCCTACTGTACTGGTTTGCGATGTTGCTGAATCTGCTGTTGCTGTGTTATTACTGCTGCTGACTTCTCCTTCTTTTGTTCTTGTACTGCTGTTTCCAGGTACACATTTGTACAATCTCGGCTTGAAGCAAAAAATGAAATATTAATCAGGCTTTGTTCCTGTTGAATTCCTCCTGTTTAGATTTGTGGTTGAATATAATTTTTCTTTCTTCGTATAAAGATGTAGTTGAATGATTAATGAATAATGAGGTTGCATATGTATACTTTCTTCATCTAATAATGTTAGTTTAAATTACGGAGAATAATTAATCTGTTTTGATATTATGGTCAATCTCATGTTCTAGTATTATTGAATAACAGAATATAAAATGAAAGCAGTTTTTCTTTGTACAAACTCGATCGCAATTTTCCATTCGCATTAGCCGTAAACTAATAACTAATAAGTTACGTTTTTCAGCATGTAAATAATTAAGAGATTTTCTTTTATTTTAGAGACGAACTTAATAGAAAATATAGTCATTGTAGGTTTATCCTTTAAAAATAAAAATGAGACGAGCCTCGCCAAATAAAACGTATAGATTGCGGGGCCCTCACAAAATGTATGGTTTAATTAGAATTCGGAAGGACCGTTTAGCGAATTTCACGGTCTTCCCCAAAATAATAACGCGATAGTCTCTTTAGGCGCGTGTTTAATATTTTACTTTCTTAAGCCTGGGTGTGCATTTCATGCGACCCGAATCCAAATCCCAAAACATCAAATAAAACGTGTTCCGGATTGTGGGTGCATTTCATGTAACGCAGTCCAAAGACGTGTTTTAAGCGATGTTCATATTTCTTTTAAAAACAATAATAATAAAGCGGTTAAAATATAAAATTTGCACATAAGTTCATATTTGTATAAAATCAGATAATCAAGCCGAATATAATAGTTGAGCGACCGTGCTAGAACCACGGAACTCGGGAATGCCTAACACCTTCTCCCGGGTTAACAGAATTCCTTATCCGGATTTCTGGTACGCAGACTGTAATATGGAGTCATTCTTTTCCTCGATTCGGGATTAAAATTGGTGACTTGGGACACCCTAAATCTCCCAAGTGGCGACTCTGAAATAAATAAACCAATCCCGTCTCGATTGTCCTTTAATTGGAAAAACTCCCACGCACCCTCGCGGGTGCGGAAAAAGGAGGTGTGACAGCTCTGGCGACTCTGCTGGGGAAGAAACCCAGAACCACTGGTTCAGGGTTCAAGAATTCGAGCTTAAAATAATTGTTATAGTTGGCTTTATTTATTATCTGATTTTTTTTACATGATATATGCCCAATGTGCTAAATGACACTTTTACCGCTTTAATATTATTTGAATTATGAATATATACAACTGCTACGAAACCCCCTTCTTTCTGAGTCTTCTAAATTTATGGTGCACACGTGCGCGTGGCCCACCTTTCTGTTAAAGTCATACCAAATAAGACGAAGTTGGGACAAGTAACTAGGCCGGGTAGACTTTCGTGCTCCCGGTACGTTGCCCCCGCTTCGGCTCAAACTGTCCGTTTGGGTAAGCCAGGGCTAGATCAATATGCCTCAGGTTTTTTCACTTAGAATAACTCAGCTTCATGCCGGATCCCTAGTAGGAGCGATTGTTTGCATCACGTGCATTTGACTTTGGAGACTCAACACAGGGGTTGGGTCTGTCTAGGACAGGTGTACCAAAAAAAATGACCATCCTGATGCATCTTACTTGCTGCTACTTGCGCATTTATTTGATCCGGATTTGTGTGTTGACTGACTTTTGAATATCATGAATAATATTTTAAAATTGAAAAAAAGAAAATAGCGGTTAGGGAATTGACTGTTTATTTTTGGAAAAAAAAAACCAATGCCCAAATAACTGTCAAAACTCTGCCGAAATTTTGAGAAAATGAAAAAAAAATGTTTTATTAGTTTGTTTTATTAAAAGCAAAAGAAAAATAGAAAATGAAAAAAAAAGAGTCTTATTTTTAAAAATGGTTTTTTTTATTTTATTTGCTTATGAAAATGCAAAAAAAAATAAAAAAATAAAAAAAAAGGTCTTTCATTATTTGTCGCAAATATATATATATATATAAATCCGAAAAGTTTTTTTTATTTCCAAAAGATATATATATCTTTATTTGTTGCAAAGAGTATTTGTCTTGCCAAGAAAATTCAAAATAAAATTCCAAAAAAATATGTCTTGCAAAAAATAATATAAATATCTTTATTTTCCATTGTTGATAAAACAAAAATAATAAAAATGTTTTCTTTTAGGAAAAAAAAAATCCGAAAATATTTTGATTCCTCTTTCAAAATTGAAAAGAAAATTCAAAATTCAAAAATATTTTTTAGAAGCATTTCTTTTATCAAAAGTAAAATTCCAAAAATATTTTTTTCTTTAGAATAAAAAAAAAGACAAATGGAATTCGAAAAAAAAACTTCCTTTTACTTTTGAAATTTTCAAAGTTCAAATCAAAAGAAAAGGAATTTTTACGAGTTTTTCTTTTAAAAAGAAATCAATAAAAAAAAATATTTATACTTCCTTTGAGCAGTTCTTTCACAGTTCCAATAAAAAAAAATATTAGTTCATTTACTTATTCACGAGGCCCGAACTACGCGGGTTTGATTCTCACTGGATGTGAGATACATAGGCAACCCTCATCGGGTCCAACCCCCTTTTTTGCTAAAATAGCCAAAAACCAATAAATAAATAAAAAACGTGTCAAAATTTTAATTTTTTTTCATAAATAAGTCGGGCAGTGTCCAGCCTCCACTTTTTGCTAAAACAAAATAGCCAAAAAAAATATGTCTAATTTTAATTTTGTCATAAAGAAATCGGGTGACGCTGTTTTATCAAGACATAGCCGAATGTTCCCGAAAAGGACGCCGGAAGGCTGACTTTGCATAAACAGCCACTTTTTGGGTCATGTGTAGGATTTTGGTTCAGTTGACCCACACGGCCTTAAAAAAAAAAATCTTCGTCCCCGAGGCGCTGAAGGGCCGTGTTTGCA
The DNA here is from genome assembly GCF_000393655.2 of Nicotiana sylvestris. Lineage (NCBI taxonomy): Eukaryota > Viridiplantae > Streptophyta > Magnoliopsida > Solanales > Solanaceae > Nicotiana > Nicotiana sylvestris. The sequence goes on along the minus strand of NC_091060.1, from coordinate 174,976,185 downwards.
ACACCCGGTTTTTATTGTAATTTGAAAAAAAAAACAAAGAGTCAACGGTTAGGTGAATACCATTTGGATTTTTGGTCAAAATAAGCCGACCCAGCTTTGACCACGTCTTAAACCGTTCTTGCCAAAATAACCCTAGAGTATCTTTCAATTATTGAAAGGCTATTTTCGTAAAAGAATGAACAAGTTTGTAAAGTGTCGTAAAATAATACTCTCCGGCCTCAAAATTTGGAAGGGGCCACATTTGAAAAATAACCGTTTGATTGTCTTTGTCAAACGGGAAAAGAAGCTGGTCGTTTATTTTTGGAGTTTGTAAATCTTTTAATTAGAATATGTGGGTTGTTTGATTTTCGAGTTTGTAGGTCATCTTCAAACCTTTGAAACCCAGTTTTGTTTAATATGAAAATTGAAAAAAAAATGATTAGTATTGTTTATCTTTTATTGGTCCGAACTACGCAAGGTCTGATTCATGCGGGGACATGATACGTAGGCAATCTCTATAAGATTCGACCACCACAATAAAATATATATAATAAAATAAAATAAAATATAAGTGAATAAAATTTTCAAGAAAACTGGGACGACACAAGCAGTCGAGCAAATGCATAATAGAAAGGGGATATTTGTCTAGGAGCATTGCATCTCAACGTGTAATTATATATGTGTTAAATTCTCAAAACTAACAAGTTTGTTCATTTCCAGAATTCAAGCAGTTAGTTTCTCTAAAGAGTATACTGGCATATTATCATTATCACACGAGATCAAAAGGACGAATACCCGAAAGTATGTCTATCCCAGATGTTGACACAGGTATTGAGCTAGAGGAGATGGATGTCGGGAAAATGAAAGAAGAGATGTTTAAACTCAAACAGCAAATGGCTGAAATGTACCAGGCTTGGTCTACAGGGCAGTTACCCCTATCTTACCCAACTAACCCTGCTCCATCAATGACCCAAACTCAGGATAATATTACCACTGAATTATCCCCAAATTTCCCCATTTACCAACACTACCGAGGAACCACCTCTCAAACACCGCAGTCTCCACCTCCAAAACCAGTTTCATACTTTCCTCCACATGTGACTCCTGTTTTCGTAGCACCTCCCCCGGCTACATTCCACAAATCTCCTAGTGAGCCTACATTCCAGGCCCAGGACAACCAATATTACCCCCGGAGCCCACCCTCAAAGCCTCCGAAATCCATTCAACTGCTCCTCGTTTTGATATCCCAACCGAAATTGACAAGCCAGCCAAAAATGCTGAACAAGAAGAAATGTTCAGGAAGGTCAAAAGTCTAGAACAATCATTCCGAGACATGCAGGGATTAGGTGGGCAAGTCAGTGTAGCTTACAAGGATTTGTGCTTGTTCCCAAATGTACAATTACCAGTTGGTTTCAAGATGCCTAAATTTGACCTATACGATGGGCACGGCGACCCAGTAGCCCACTTAAGGGGTTTCTGTAGCAAGATGCGAGGAGCTGGGGGAAAGGATGAATTATTGATGGCTTACTTCAGTCAAAGTCTAAGCGGATCAGCTTTGGAGTGGTATACACGCCAGGACCATGGGAGATGGTACACCTGGGATGACCTGGCACAGGCATTCGCATACCATTTCCAATACAATCTGGAAATCATCCCAGATAGATTATCTTTGACAAAATTTGAGAAGAAACATAATGAAAGTTTCAGAGAGTATGGTTTTCGGTGGAGAGAACATGCAGCAAGAGTGGATCCTCCTATGAAGGAGAGTGAAATGGTAGACTACTTCCTCCAAGCCTTGGAACCAACTTACTATGCCCATTTGGTTTCAGCGGTAGGGAAATCATTCAACGAGGTAGTGAAGATGGGAGGTATGGTGGAAGAAGGCCTCAAGACAAATAAAATTATGAGCTATTCAGCAATTAAGGCAGCTACTCAAGCTATTCAAGGCAGGGTAGGAGAAATCGGAAGAAAGAAGAGAGAGGAAGCAGCGGTAGTTGGTTCAGGAATTTGGTCGGGACCCAGAGGTTCACCGCCTTACTATAATCAACAACGACCTCGCCAATCAACTTACCACCACAATTCATCCCAACACTACTATCACCTTACAGAGCCCCATTCTTCCATTAACCAAGCCCAAACATATACTCAGCCTCCGGTTCGCTCGCAATGGCGCGCACCGGCTCCCCAGAACACACATACACCACTGCAAAACACCTATTCACCACCAAGAGCCTACAAGAACCCTCCAGGGGTAGGTTTCCGGGGAAATCAGGCTTTCAGAAATGAAAAAATACAAAGAACATTCACTGAGTTAGGGGAAACCTATACTGCCGTGTTCCACAAATTAAGGCAGTTAGGCTTGTTGAGTCCTGTTGAGCCCAGATTGCCAAATCCCTTTCCCAAAAATATGGACCACTCGGTAAGCTGTGAGTATTGTTCGGGGGCTCTCGGTCATGATACCGAGAAATGTTGGAAGTTGAAACATGCAGTACAAAATCTTATTGACACCAACAAGATTGAGGTTCAGACACCAGAGGCACCCAACATTAATCAGAACCCGTTGCCGGCACAACTTGAAACCCACATGATTGAGCTAATGCACGAAGGAGGGAAGCTAAAGAAACCCTCACAAACAGTGATGATGATCCGTGTCGGTTCAAAATAAATGTTAACCAGTGGGAAAACGGTGGTATAGTTGGAAAAGGTGGATAACAAGCCAGTTATGGTGTTGGGAAAAGGGTCCAATGAGGCAGATGTACAGTTTGTGGGGTTGAAAGCAAAAATCAACAATTGAATGGCTACTCCTCTTCCTATACGAAGGGAGTCTTGGTAGTGGGCTCTGATTTTCTTTTTTGTTGTCTGGATTATTCCAGGGTTGTAATCCAAATCTTTCTTGTGCTCGCCAAAGTGTGAAACCTTGCTATCCCGTATTTTAATAAAGTGAAAGTTTTTTTTCCCTCATTCCTTATTTTGTTTTAATTTTTCTTCTTATTTTTGTCTTCTGAACAGTTCTCTTTCTACTGATTCTAATGACATGGCATGCACGACGGATCTTCAACCTAGTCTAAAAAAAGAAATCAATCAATCTGATTTCGAACTTATAGTACAAGATTGTGATGATAAGTCGGAATACGATGAGGACTAAGCCTTCAGAAAAATTAACAGAGAGTTGAGCCAAGTTGAAAAAAAAAAAAAAGAGCCCAACTCAAATGACACGGAAGCCGTCAATCTAGGGGATGCGGATGACATCAGGGAAGCTAAGATAAGCATCCACATGGAACCAAACATCAGGGAAGAACTAATCAAAGCACTTACTGAATTCAAAACATTTTGCATGGTCATACGACGACATGCCGGGCTTAAGCACCAATCTAGTGGTTCAAAAATTGCCCACTGACCCGGCATTACCCCCCGTCCAGCAAAATTCAGGAAGATCAAAACCAACGTGAGTGGGAAGATTAAGGAAGAAGTGACCAAACAGCTGAATACTAAGGTTATTCGGGCCGCTCGATATCTTGATTGGTGGGCTAATGTGGTGCCAAAAAAAAAAAAAAAAAAACGGAAAATCCGAGGTATGTGTTGATCATCGCAATCTAAACAGAGCAAGCCCGATGCTTTATGATCCACAGATATCGAAGGGAAATGCGTCGACATGGCTATCAATTCTGACGCAGTTAAGAGATATTATGATTTCTGGTAATTGTAATTGTTGTTTGTTTGTACTTAGCATTTATCAGAGAATGAAATGACGGAGGCAATTCTTTCTTCTATCCAAACACTTTGACCTTTGCTTCCCCTTTTGAGCCTTATTTACTCTTTCATACCCCTCTTTTGGAATCTGTAATGAAAACGAAAAAAGTAATGATAATAAGAACAAAAGAAAAGTCAAGAAAAAAAACAAAGGAATGGGAACTACGTTTGACCTGATTCCTCAAAGAAGGATACGTAGGTGCCTCACGGCTCGGTCATAGTGTAACATAGTGTGCATAAGGTAACATATTGTGACAAAATAAAAATCCCCAAGCAAGAAAAACTGGGGCAGAAGTTGGCGCTTGTAATTTTGGCAAGAAAGTTTGATTCCAAGAGTTGTACTATTTTACCCCTAAAAATTATTTTTGAACTTTTGATACCCCCTTCTCCTTTCAGCCATACATAAAAATCCCTATTGATGTCCAAAAAAGACCTCCCGATCAGTATCTGAGAAGTGCTAAGTCAATGCAAATGGAAGTCGGGAATAACACTCTGATCCCCAGCAAAGAAGAAGATCATAAGCTGGAACTGAATTGATAGCCGAAAGAATCCCCAACAGAGAGAGTCATATCGGCAACACTCCAATTCCCAGCTGAAAAATAAAATAAAATGAGAGAGTCTTATCGGTGAAAACCTTCACAGGCACCATAAGGCGACAGGAGTTGAGAGAAATGAGAGAGTCTTATTAGTGAAAACCCCTCGAAGGGCACTATGAGGCGACAAAACAAGATTGGCGGGAAGGATCCGCAAAGAGTTGAGTGCCTGTTTATCCCCAGCAACATGAGGCCGTCTGGAAGGTTGATTGATACAAATAGACTGGGTTGATTAATCCGGAATGCGCGACATGATCGTTGGAATCGGTTATATCATTCAGATAAGTTCTTTTCTTTCCTTTTCCCTAGCATTTGTTCAGAAAGACTTCTTCTTTTTTCTATTTTTTGAAATCATCACTTTTTTATTTCTTGGTTTAAAAGACTTACCTTCCCAGCAGTTTGTTTTTGAAAAGGATTTTCAGAGCTTACTACCAGTTGCCAAAATGATGCAAAGCAAAATGCGAATAGGACACGCCAAATATAAGGCGATAAAGAGAAAAGAAGTTGGTCGCAAGACCAAATGATGAAAGGGACCTAGATCCCAATAGGACCAAATTTCCAGGGGAAGTTGGAGAAAAACAGGAAAACAACAGTTGAGAAAATTGTGGACCTAATTCCAAGAGGGCCCCCGACAGATCATCGAGATGTAGGAGCATCCCCAACAGATTTTCGACCAAGTTCCAAGAGGGTCGGACAACATAGAGTGGGGAAGGGAGAAAGGGAAAAAACCATCCCAGTAGGAGTATCATAACCAACCACCGGGTTTTTAAACTAACAAATTTTGTTTGGTTTGAAACAGGTAAATGGAATGGCAGTGAAGACCATAAGGGAAAATGCAAACTGGGGCAGAAAATTTTCTTTTCAGTTAGAAAATTTTCTGGAAATCAGGTACCCATTTGGGGAAGAATAAAGATAGCACCAAGGAAGTGGTCTTTGAACCAGGGTTTCCCCCAACATAATAAGCTTCCAATGGAGGAAGTTGATCCCCAGCAGACAAAACAAAGAGATGACATTTGTGCTCAGAAAAGCAAAGAGCCATTATCCTCCCCAGCAGCTTCCAGAAGAATGAAGCATCGATTTGAAGGGATAAAATTCCCCAGCAGCGTTATCCTCAACAACGTTATCCCTAAAAGATAACACTTTTATCCCCAGCAGTGTTAAGAAAAAAAAAAGAAAAAAGAAAAAAAATTGAATTTAAAGGAAGGAAAGAAAGGAGACTCCCCCAGTGGTATTATCCCCAGCAATCAGGCATCCACCTGGAGAACAAGGATGAGTAGTTGAAGTATTAGTAATCAGGCATCCACCTGGAGAACAAGGAAGAGCAATGAAATATCAGAAATCAGGCGTCCACCTGGAGAACAAGGAAGAGCAATGAAAGAAACAACAATCAGGCGTCCACCTGGAGAACAAGGATGAAGAAAAGAAATAGCAATCATCTGGAGAACAAGGATGAAGAATTGAATTAACAGTCAGGCGTCCACGTGGAGAACAAGGAAGAACAGTTGAAATATCAGAAGTCAGGCGTCCACCTGGAGAACAAGGAAAAGCATCAAAACTGGGGCAGAAGATTTTCTGCCATGGTCGAAAATTTTCTCAGAAGAACAAGGAAATCAATTCAAGTTTTAAGAGATAGCAAGACAACAAGATTTGGAGAAAAACAGTCGGAGGTAAGACAATTCCAAGATGTTGAAAATGGGATCATCCGCCCTCGAATAGGATATTTGGGTTCATCCACCCTCGAATAGGATATTTTGGGTTCATCCGCCCTCGAATAGGATATTCTGGGTTCATCCGCCCTCGAATAGGATATTTTGGGTTCATCCGCCCTCGAATAGGATATATTGGGTTCATCCGCCCTCGAATAGGATATTTGGGTTCATCCGCCCTCGAATAGGATATTTTGGGTTCATCCGCCCTCGAATAGGATATTTGGGTTCATCCGCCCTCGAATAGGATATTTGGGTTCATCCGCCCTCGAATAGGATATTTTGGGTTCATCCGCCCTCGAATAGGATATTTTGGGTTCATCCGCCCTCGAATAGGATATTTGGGTTCATCCGCCCTCGAATAGGATATTTGGGTTCATCCGCCCTCGAATAGGATATTTGGGTTCATCCGCCCTCGAATAGGATATTTGGGTTCATCCGCCCTCGAACAGGATATTTTGGGTTCATCCGCCCTCGAATAGGATATTTGGGTTCATCCGCCCTCGAATAGGATATTTTGGGTTCATCCACCCTCGAATAGGATATATGGGTTCATCCGCCCTCGAATAGGATATTTTGGGTTCATCCACCCTCGAATAGGATATTTTGGGTTCATCCGCCCTCGAATAGGATATTTGGGTTCATCCGCCCTCGAATAGGATATTTTGGGTTCATCCGCCCTCGAATAGGATTTTATTTTTTAAAGTTGTTGAAATCAGGAGCCCCCTGAAGAACAGAATGGCGATGTATTGGTTGAAGAGAGGAATGACATTCATTTTTAAAGTTGTTGTTGAAGTTGGGAGCCCGCCCATAGAACAGAGGCATACATTTCAGTCTTTAATTTTCAAGCATTGAACTTGGGAGCCCGCCCAGATAACAGAGGCATACATTTCAAGTCTTTAATTTTCAAGTATTAAAATTGGGAGCCCGCCCAGATAACAGAGGCATACATTTCAAAATCAAGTCAGAGGACAATAAAACAGAGGGTTACAATAGGAATCCCCAGCAGGAAACAATAAAATTCCCCGGCACCGGGAAACAGAAGGTTGCAACAAGAGGTCACAGTACAAACTCAAGTACATGTGTCAAAAGAAGTAAAGCACCGAAAGAAATGCAAGCAGACAAGGAAGCAAGGCAACAAAAACAAATTGTACTCTAGCCTAGCTTCTTGTTTTTTTTAAGCACGGTGTAACAAGGAGATCGGTAAGCAGTAGTAATAGCATGCAACAACAGTAACATTGCAGTCCAACGGTAGTCCCAGCTACCAAAATTTCTCGAACTACATTGACCTGATTCCTGTTTAGCCCAGGATATGTAGGAAACCTTTGAAGCAAAGGTTCGGTCAAATCTTTTTCAAAAAAATGCTTCAACGGAGTACTCGGATGGGCAAAAATCGCTCGCTTTATCTTTGCACGAAAACCCTTCGTGTCTCCGGGCAAAGAGGGGCAGCTGTAAGCACGTGATTTTTGCCCTATATGAGAATTACTCCCAAAAAATTCAAAAATAAAATGATTTTTCTTTGGTGTACAATTTTGTGATATTTTGAAGAATTATTTGTATTTGTCTGTGCGTGTTTATTCGCTAAATTAATAAAAAATACAAAAATATGTCGCATTTTGCATGTAGGATTTAATTCTACAATTGTTAGTAATTAAAATTGTTTTACAAAAATTAAAAATTACAAAAATAGGCATCGTTTGCATTTTTAGCATTTAATGTCCAAATATACAATTTTATGCTTAATTAATACTTAATTGTGCGTTAATTGTTATTGGGAGTTAATTTGCGCCTTTATAACTTAATTTAGTTCTTAATAATAGTTTAAGTATTTTTATAATTTAGTTTTAGAAAAATAAAAGAAGAAAAGAGAGCGAAAATATAAAGAAAGTCGGAATTGGGCCTCTTCTTCAATTTCAAGCTATAGGCCCAAAAAATGGCCCAATCTTCCCTACGACCCAGTCCATTTCGAACTGGGTCGACCCAGTCCATTAACCCAACACCCCTTCTTCATTTTTGTCCAACACAAAACAAAACCAAAAAAAATAAAAAAATAAAAAGTGAATTATCACTATTAATAGTTTTATTTTTTGTTTTTTTATATATAAAAAAAAATCCGAAAATATTTTATTTTATTTATTATTTTTATTTTTTAAATATATATATATATATATATATATATATATATATATATATATAGTAATTTCGGAAATGATTTTAAAAAAATAAAAAATAAAAAAATAAAAAAATGTAAAAGAATGTAGAAAATTTAAAAAAAAAAAGTAAAAAGTTTTAAAAAATTTAAAAGTAAAAGAAGGTTGGAATTAAAAAATAAATATAAAGATATCTGAAAATTTAAAAAATTTAAAGTAATTGAAAGTAGCATTTTTAAAAGAAAAAGAAAAGATAGTGGTTTATTTTTTAAAGAAAAGTTAAATAAAGTGAGATTCTCTTTTAAAAAAAATAAAAAGTGGGATTTTAAATAAGATAAAGTAATTAAAGTTGGAATTTTAAAAATAAAAGTAAATAAAGGTGGGATTTCTTTTTCTAAAAAAATAAAAGCAATTTGTAAGTGGGATTTCTTTTAATTAAAAAAATAATAAAAATAATAAAAAAATAAATCTGAAAATTTCGAAAATTTTGCTATAAATAGAAGAGAAAATTTAGGAAGAAGGGTGGAAAAAAAGAGAGGAAAAACTAGATAGAGAGAAGAAAAAAAGAGGGGGCGGAGTGAGAAGTATACACCCGATATACATTCTGGATACACTGAATATACAGGGGCAGAATTCATTTTGGAGAGTTTTGAAGTTGAAAAAGAATAGTTACTGCTTCATTGCCTCGCTTAAGATCTGAAATAGTCAGAACCTTCCTACCTTTTACTTCTTCACTATACTTGGAGTCGTTTATAGTCTCCTGGGTTTTCTGCTATTCCTACTGTACTGGTTTGCGATGTTGCTGAATCTGCTGTTGCTGTGTTATTACTGCTGCTGACTTCTCCTTCTTTTGTTCTTGTACTGCTGTTTCCAGGTACACATTTGTACAATCTCGGCTTGAAGCAAAAAATGAAATATTAATCAGGCTTTGTTCCTGTTGAATTCCTCCTGTTTAGATTTGTGGTTGAATATAATTTTTCTTTCTTCGTATAAAGATGTAGTTGAATGATTAATGAATAATGAGGTTGCATATGTATACTTTCTTCATCTAATAATGTTAGTTTAAATTACGGAGAATAATTAATCTGTTTTGATATTATGGTCAATCTCATGTTCTAGTATTATTGAATAACAGAATATAAAATGAAAGCAGTTTTTCTTTGTACAAACTCGATCGCAATTTTCCATTCGCATTAGCCGTAAACTAATAACTAATAAGTTACGTTTTTCAGCATGTAAATAATTAAGAGATTTTCTTTTATTTTAGAGACGAACTTAATAGAAAATATAGTCATTGTAGGTTTATCCTTTAAAAATAAAAATGAGACGAGCCTCGCCAAATAAAACGTATAGATTGCGGGGCCCTCACAAAATGTATGGTTTAATTAGAATTCGGAAGGACCGTTTAGCGAATTTCACGGTCTTCCCCAAAATAATAACGCGATAGTCTCTTTAGGCGCGTGTTTAATATTTTACTTTCTTAAGCCTGGGTGTGCATTTCATGCGACCCGAATCCAAATCCCAAAACATCAAATAAAACGTGTTCCGGATTGTGGGTGCATTTCATGTAACGCAGTCCAAAGACGTGTTTTAAGCGATGTTCATATTTCTTTTAAAAACAATAATAATAAAGCGGTTAAAATATAAAATTTGCACATAAGTTCATATTTGTATAAAATCAGATAATCAAGCCGAATATAATAGTTGAGCGACCGTGCTAGAACCACGGAACTCGGGAATGCCTAACACCTTCTCCCGGGTTAACAGAATTCCTTATCCGGATTTCTGGTACGCAGACTGTAATATGGAGTCATTCTTTTCCTCGATTCGGGATTAAAATTGGTGACTTGGGACACCCTAAATCTCCCAAGTGGCGACTCTGAAATAAATAAACCAATCCTGTCTCGATTGTCCTTTAATTGGAAAAACTCCCACGCACCCTCGCGGGTGCGGAAAAAGGAGGTGTGACAAGGATGGCACTGAAAATATGATTTTAGTTTCCTAGAGGCACTTCGCAAAGCGAGCGCCAATTTTTCTAGGTGAGGGTGCCTAGTTTCGGTCCTCACCTAGTGTCTTGGTAACATAATAAATTGGAAATTGCGTACCTTGTTCTTCCTGAACTAGGACTCCACTTACCGCTATCTCTAATACTACCAAGTCAAGTATAATTGTTTGTCTACCTTCGGCATGTGGAGTAGTGGATGTGAAGTTGGCATTTCGGGGTCCATGTGAAGCTATTTTTCTTCTTCAGTGATGAGAAAAATCGGTTGCTCTTATCGGAGGACCTCGAGATGAATAGCCCCAGGGCGGCAATACGCCTGGTTAGCCTTTGCACGGCCTTCATGTTGTCCACTACCGTGATATCCTCGATACCTTTAATCTTGTCGGGGTTGATCTCGATTCCTCGGTTGGATACCATGAACCCGAGAAATTTACCTGACCCGACCCTAAATGCACATATCTCCGGATTCAGCTTCATGTTGTACTTCTTCAATAGACTGAAGGTTTCCTGCAAATGCTTTAAATAGTCCT